>NC_136506.1:50171494-50331494 GCF_053919585.1 Euprymna scolopes | reverse complement strand
ATCATTTTTACGCTAGACAAATTTCTCGCATAATGACTCTGTTAATTAGCATTATAATTTATCAGTTAACGAAGCAAGTAACTTAGATTTTAAATAAAAAGTTCGAACGAAACATAAGGAACTCATCTATATTCTTGTAATTTGATATTAGAACTGTTCTGAGGCTAAAGCTATTTATGAGAAATAAAACGCAGTAGTTGCATGGCTGCTGTGATAGAAAGAGGTCCTAGATATGACCTTAAACTATATCAGATGGGGAGGCCCCAGCTTACTGGCTTTGGGGAGTGATGAGCCATCCTTTAACTGCCATTGCTTTCAGGACCACTATGACCCGGAGTGGTAGTATCCGACTTGAAAAAAAAAAATATTCTATTAAAAAAAAATTTCTTCAAAATCAGTGGATTCGGCATTAAATAACCTGACCAGGGTTGATATGCCGTAACACCCCCCCCCCCAAAAAAAAGTGATAGAAAGATGTCCCCGCTAAGTAATTAAGTACTTATCCTCTTAAGATGGAGAATGTAGATTACAATGAATTTCTCTGCAGAGATACTGAAGATTTCTTACAGGATTCGGATAACGAAACAAAGTTCCCGGGTATAGAACGTAACAAAGCTGTCAAAAGTTAGTGACCGGGCTTTTCATGGTTCGGGTAGCGAACAAAAGTAGCTTAACATTTTATACATACAAGCATCACAAGTGCACTTAAGTTATATCACTGCAGAAAAAATAGGGGCCGTCGTATAAAATTAACAATGGGTTCTTTGATAAGACAGAGACTCGTTCAAAAGTAACGTTTAAGATACTTGAGTTTTGGCATTTTAAAATTTAATTTAATTCATTATATAAAAAAATAATCAAGATTAGGATCTCTTCAGTACAATATACACGACAATGTACTGTGGGTATTGCGGGGAGGCATGTAAGATTCCTTCCCCGGTGCACTGCAGTGGGTTTCCGACTAGAGCAAGCAAGCAATCGAATTGGTTAACAGATGGGCGATTCCACAGATTTCAATGACAATAAAACGAGTGTTCCACAATTTTAATACTTTTATTGTCATTGAAATATGTGGAATCGCCAATTCGTTAACCGAATTGATTGCTTGCCTACTCTAGTCGGGAACCCACCGCAGCGCATCAGAAAAGGAAACTCACATGCCTTCCGCAGTGCCCACAATACATTATAGTCTACATTCCACTGAAAAGGGGCCACTCTTGGAAATATATATTAATATATATATATTAATATGTATATATATTAATATATATATTAATATATATAAATAAATATATATATATATATTAATATATATTAATATATATATATAAATATATATTAATATATATACATATATATATATATATATTAATATATATATATATATATATTGTTACACACACACACACACACACACACACATATATATATATATATATATATATATATATATATATATATATATATATATATATATTAAATAGAATTGTAGAAGGCGGTACAATGCAAAAGTAACGGAAAGACACAAGCTGAAGCAGGTGAGAAATTTATTAAATATATTCATATGTACACATGTATTTATAAGTTGTTTTAATAAAATTTCTCACCTGCTTCAGCTTGTGTCTTTCCGTTACTTTTTCATTGTACCGCCTTCTACAATTCTATTTGACTACATACTATACAATGCTTCAAGCAAACTACACCCACCTCTTATATATATATTAATATATATATATTGTTCCAAACGTAGTTACGATCTCACTTATCTTCTTGTGGGGGGGAGTAGAGAACCCTAGGGATGAAAGATTATACATAGCTAGTACCCAAATGACTTTCAAAAATAGATTATATAGACATGCACGTTCGATGAATAACCAAACGTATGAAAAGGACACTTCCTTATCGTTATACTACTGGAAATTAGTTAGAGAAAATAAAACACCTAGAATAGAATGGAAGATTATTAGAAGGGCCAATACTTGCCACTCAGTAAACTCACAATGTCCATTATACTTATCCGAGAAACTTGAGATAACTAGGTTTAAAGATAGGGATAAACTGCTAAATATTAAACAAGAAACTGCTATATCCTGCAAACATTTCAGAATACATGCACATAAAGAACTCTAAATTAGACAATCAGAAAAAACTATGAATACAACTATTTCCCATCCGATAACCTCCCCCACCAAAAAATAGAGAATAAGTGAGATCGTAACTATGATCATACCCGTATGGGTTACATGAGTCGCTTAATATTCTACTTTCTCAAGCAGTTATAATATTACTAACCTAAAAAAATACCTGTATGAAAGTATATTTGAACCAAACGAGTAATAGATTGTTTAGTTGAACCTCGTAATAATGTATGCATGTGGATATGTTTGGGTGTGTGCAATGTATGTGTATATGATCTGTATGTATATGTATATAGACGTGGGTAGAAAAATAAATAAAGAAAGAAAGAAAAAAGGGAGAGAAAGATAAAATGGAATTAAAAAATGATAATGATAAATAAATAAATAGATAAATAGATAAAAAAAGTAAAAAATGAAAAGTGAAAGAGAAGAAAAGGAAATAAAGAAATAGGGGGAATGAATAAAGATCAAGGTAAGTACTACAATATATAAGCCTTTATACTCCGTTTATATAACCTAAATACTCTGACTTTTTGTCATATGTTATATATTATTGTTATATCGGTATATATTTTATGTATATCTGTGTGACCCTCGGAAGAGTGCTTACTAAATATGACGATAGACCTATGGACTTAAAGCTGAATTTACTATAAATTTTTTGGTAGTATAAATTTTTACGTAGTAAAACACGTACAGCTTATGAAAAAATAACACGCGGATGGGGGCGGGTAATATAACTTTGCGTGTGGGGTTTGATAGAAAAGAGAATTATGCAGTGAATGAGTTCATTTCTATTTCTATTTTAGATGTATCATTTGGTGGCAGTGACAGCTGAGATTCTCACTGTAATCTCTGAACGTATATACCATTCAATGGACAAAGCGGGGGAGGGCAGAGCGGTTGCTCTAGATATATCTAAGGCTTTTGACAGGGTATGGCACAAGGGTCTCCTCAGGAAAATTAAACCATACGGTATCACTGGTAGAATACTTAGCATAATTGAATCCTTCTTAGACAAGAG
Organism: Euprymna scolopes; assembly: GCF_053919585.1. Taxonomy (NCBI): domain Eukaryota; kingdom Metazoa; phylum Mollusca; class Cephalopoda; order Sepiida; family Sepiolidae; genus Euprymna; species Euprymna scolopes. The sequence continues at coordinate 50,328,332 of NC_136506.1, read as the reverse complement.
AAAAATCCAGGTTGTCCTCGACGGTCGAACATCTAAACTGTGTGATATAAATGCGGGAGTGCCTCAGTGGTCTATTCTTGGACCTCTATTGTTCCTGATATTTATTAATGACCTCCCCGACAAAACTGCCTCTGAGATGGGTATATATGCTGATGACACTACACTCTATAAAAGGCATGACAGGAAAACAAATCTACATTTATTTCTACAATATGCCTGAGGATGATAGAAGTACTTCTATTGAGAGCGCTCGCGATTATGGATCCAACATATAAATTTCGAGAAAAACACAAAAAGGACTATTCGGAGATTGGAGAAGATAAAAAGGAAAATTGTAAAACAGAATAATTCCGTGCTATTCAATAATATTTGTCTAAATCAGAAAATGCTGGCTAAATATACACAATGTATATATATATATATATATATATATATATATATATATATATATATATATATATATATATATATATATATGTATGTGTATATATATATATATATATATATATATATATATATATGAACTATTAAAACAGGCTGTCTCGTATACGATGATTGTAATAATGCATATTACAAGAATGTCTGGGTGTCTGGGTATATATGCATGTATGTTGTGTATGTATATATACGCCCGTGGGGACTGGAGTAGTACGTCGTTTCATAACCACACTACTGAAGTGAAAGGGCACCTTATTATTATTATTATTATTAAACACGGTTTTTGCATTTGTGCATGTATTGTTGTGCTTTTATGCATTGTGAGTGAGCGGGTATCTGTGTCCATGCGTGTGTATGTATGTGGGTATATGCATGAATCTATGTTGGTGTCTATATGTATATGTGTCTCGTATACGTCTGTGGAGATTTGGGGACACGTGTGGATGTGAATATGTGTCTGCGCCTGCGGATGGTCTGACTGTGTGTGTATGTTTTCTGTGTATACTGGTGTGCGAATGCGTGTGTGTGTATATGTATGTGTGTATGTATATGTGTGTATATGTGTGTTTGTTTATATATATATATATATATATATATATATATATATATATATCTGTGTTTTGTTGGGACGTCTGTCCGGTTAGGTTCTACGGGTTTTGGGGTTCCCAATCGACAGTCTTATCATTGCTATTATTATTTATATTGGTGGTGTCATTGGTTTTATCAATATTATATGAATTATTATTATTAGGATGGTTATTGGACTTAATATTAGTTTTGATATAATAACAGTCATGATGTATGGTATCCAGGTGTGTACATGGATGTCTGTGTTTGAGGGTCCGTGCATTGATATAACTGCGTATGTAGGTATAGATGTAAACATGTTATAACTGTATGTGAGCATTATATGTCTATGTATGTGTATATGTGTGTATGTGTATATATGCGCGGGTGTAACAAGGTGTGGGTGTATATACGTGTATTTATATATATGCATGCGTGAGGAGTTTGATAACTTTCGGGGTTTTATGTTTATTTTTATTTTTGTTTGTTTGTTTTTTTTATTTTGTTTTGTTTTTATTTTATTTTGTTTTATTTATTTAATTAATTCATTTTAATTTTAATTTTATTCCTGTGTCGATATAGTTATGATCTGTTTTAAGTGTGTGTGTGTGAGTAAAATACAACGAACAGTGTATATCCGCTCTTGAGTATAGATATAAGCGTATGTTTGCTTCTAGTGTGTATGTCTGTGTGTATGTGTCTGTGTGTGGATTGTACGGCACCAGTCAGTACTCAATGCCCATGAGAAATGTTTTTCATTTACAGACTGCAAGACAAAAATACTACATTTTCAAGTACCTTATGCTATAAAAACCAAAAGATAAGATAGATAAACTTAAAAAGGGAATATAAAAAAGGTAAATAAAAAAGATGTTTATTATCTTCAAAGGCCTCACTTGTCCTCTCCCATCTCATAACCCCCACCCATGTTACATTCCAACTTTGTAAACGAAATAAGAAAATGTTTTTGTTTGAAATATCAGTTCTCGGCGATAATTCTTGACCTGAAGACGTAATCCCCCAATGCGGCTGGTTACAGAAACATGTATGCACATATGTAGCCATCAATGTTTGTATAAATAAATTTCATATACCTGCTCTGTTTACTCATTGATCACTCTTTGGTAGGCACATGTTGCTTCATTGGATGTACTTCTAGGAAACTAAACTCTACTGGCTAAATATATATATATATATATATATATTAATATATATATATATATTAATATATATATTAATATATATTTAGTATATATATATATATTACTATATGCTACTATATATATATAAATGAAATATATATATATATATATATATATATATATAAATGAAACTCTTGGTGTGTTCGTAATTGATAATCTAAGTAAGCACTGGACGGATTGTCCGACATTTTGGTATAATAATTTTATCGTACTCATGCGTGTTTTTATATATCTCTTTTTAATTATAACATCATACTCATTTTTTTCTTTAGTAAATAGGTGGTTTTCATTGTACCGAAAATCTAATTATCACCGCCCGCCGTCACGTGACATTATAGAAACATTGTTTGTGTAAAAAAAAATACGAAAAGATATGCGAAACTGATGTTTTTTCGTTTAAAAATATATTATTTCCCTTTCGTTAATAAAATTGTTCTGTTTGTTTTTATCTTTCGTTTTTTTTATATATAAAACGTAAAATTGTTGAATGTTATTCTTTTGATTACATTCGTTTGCAGGGGGGGCACGATGTAAAAAAAATGATTAAAACAGAATGAAATTTAAATTTCCGTTCCATTTTTACAACAACCGTAAAACGGAGCGTTCTCCGCAAGTTTTAGCGTAAGTTATTAACATCTGGATCTATTTATGTTATATTGGAAACCGAGCGATCCCTAAAAATCTGAGATTCAAATCTGATTAAAATATTAGAAAAAAAAGAAAAATAGAAACTCTCCCAAACAATGATTTGGTTTCGTCCTTCCCTTTAGTGCTTCCAATAAGAATGATTGATATACTAGAATTCGTATTAGAAACTGAGAACATATTAAAATTCTTTAATTGTTAACAAAACAAAAAATGTAGGTTTTCTTGAAAATTTACCTAACAATTTATGGTAAAAAATCATCTTTTCTTGAAAAATTAAACAATCGTTATTGATATTAAAATTGCAAAAAATGATAAAAGTACATAAACAATACAAAAGGAATATATATATATATATGTGTATATATATATATATATATATATATATATATATATATATATATATATATAATGAAATTTTGGTTCGTTCAAAGTTTATACAACCATATTTCTACATTACCAATTTAATTGAAATAATATTTCTGGTAACTTCCGTTTCAACTACTCTCGAATTACAAGATAAGTAAAAAAAAAGTTACTCATGCAGACAGTGATCCATGCTGAAATAATAACGTTATTATTAAAAAAGACATTCTTAACATGGGGAAGGGAGGGTCTTTTGTACCTATTCTGTACTTTAACCTTACAATTGAATAAAAACATATAAAACTAATTAAACGCGGAAATACGATTTAAAAATAGCGCGGATCACTCTCTGCATTAGCACAAAAATAAAATCCCATATTTTAAAAATTTAAATTCATTCATGTACTTACCAATTTTTAAATTTTTAATACCTCTATTTATGTTAAGGCTTTTCACTCATGAAACATTGCGTTTTAATTGTTTAGTTTCTTTTCTTTTTTGTTTACATAAAAAAAGTTTGTTTTAACCCTTTCTAAACTGTTTCATTTTTACGACATGCCTCAACGTATTATAAACACCCTAACCTCCCCATGTTAAAAAACACGCCCTTCATAAACCTCGAAAGCCGTTCTTAATATGGGGAGATTGGGGGTTGTTCATTCCGAAAGCCGTTTTAATATATGGAAGTTAGGGTGTTTATAATATGCTGGGGCGAGTCGTAAAATTAACGAAGTTGCTATCTATTATTTATTTTAAAAATTGCTTGGAATTTATTTATTTGACAAAAAAATTACAATTTGGTACTCCTTGGGCGTTGAGTTCCATGGCGACTAACAGAAAAAAATAATAGTCGCTCCCTTAGTCCCCACCCAACCCCGCACGTAACATCTTTTATTTACTGACGTTGCCGTAACTAAACGATTATTTGTAACATTTACAAACATTTATTTATTTATTTTGAAAAAAAGTTTTACTTTTTATGAATATTAAAAGAAAAATGGGTACTCATGCAGAGAGTGATCTGTGTTGAAATAATAACGTTATTATTTAAAAAAAACATTCTTAACATGGGGAGGGGAGGGTGTTTTGTACCTATTCTGTTCTTTAACCTTGCAATTGAATAAAAAAAATAACAAAACTTTAATTAAACGTGGACATACGATTTAAAAAATAGCGTGGATCACTCTCTGTATAAGCACCGAAAAATGTTACTAAACATTTATTAATAATTTCTCACTTTTACAAACATTTGATTTTAAATTTCTTTTTAATGACGACTTTTATCAACTTTTTTAAAAATAGTATTTGCGGATTGGTATGTTGACAACAAATCCCCCCAATGGTGTTTATTCCGAAATCCGTTGTAAACATGGAGAGGTTGAAGGTGTTTATTCTGAAAGCCGTTCTTAACATTTGTGGAGGTGGACCTAATGTAAAAAAATAAAAATAAAAAACTAAATCATTTACTGATAAATTCTCACTTTTACAAATATTTTTTAATTTACATGCGTGGATGAACAAATTGTTGAATAGTGCGAAAACAAAACGTTTTTGTAATAAACTTCGGGATAGTTTTTTGGGTAAATATTTACATTTAGGTCCACCTCCACAATTTTCTTTTTTAAATGACGACTTTTATTGATAAATAAATTTACTTCTTCGCAACTTTCATTAATAAAGAAATCTACTTCTCTGCAACGGGCACCGAACACCTCCCCTTTTTTTAATAGTATTTTCGGTAGGATATGCTGACAACAAATATCAGTTAAATTTTTCAAATAGCCCCCCCCCCTTCCAAAAGTGGTGTTTATTCCGGAAGCTGTTCTTAAGATGAGGATGTTGGGGTGATTATAAGGTGGACCTAATCTAAAAATAAAACAAAAAAATAAGACAAGTTTTTTAAATGATTAAAAAAATTTCTCACTTTTACAAACATTTTTACATGCGCACATAAGCAACTATTTTTTTATTAACTTATTTTTACTTTTTTATCTAAAAATTAGTAAATTTCAATGAATGAAAAATAAATCATTAATATATGTTTTTGGTTTTGTGTTGAATGAAACTTTTTTTTTCATTACAATAATAATGAACCAATTTAAATCTTCCGGCATGTGTTTAAGGGTTACGAAATTATCAATAAATCGTTTAGTTACTAAGCCAACCTCAATAAATAAAAAAAATGTTACGTGCGCATGCATTAGCCTTGACTGGGGGGTTCTAAGAGAGCGACCATTAAATAATTATGCTGGTCGCCATGGAACTCAACGCCCAAGGAGTACATAAAGTGGCACTTATGCACTTATGTTATCGTGCTATTTTTTAAAATAGTATTTTCATGTTAAATTCAAATTTTACAAAATCCTTTTCTTTTAATTTGTAAGGTGAAAGTACAGATAACCCGATCGGTTTCTAATGCGTGGAAAATCTAGCCCCCCCCCATAAAAAAGGGTTACTGAGGATAGTAACAAAAAATTAAAATTGCCTCAGTCTCGAAAGATTTCTTCTCTACTGAACGAGTAAAAACGATGAAGTGTAGTTCACCTGTTTCTCTCCCCCTCTCTCTTCCTCTCTTAATATCTCTCTCTATCCATCTCTCCCTTTCCCTCTCTCAATCTATCTTTTTCTCTATATTCCCCCTCCATCTCTCTTTGAGTCCCTTTCGCTCTCTAACTCCCTCTATCTCTCTCCTTTCCTCTGTCTCATCCCTCTCTGTTTCTAACTCTCCCCCTCTCTCTTTATCTATCAATTCCTTTATCTCTCAATCTCCTTCTCTTTCTCTATTTTCCTCTCACTTTCTCTTTTCTATCTATATATCTTCCTCTCTATCTGTCCATCTCTAATACCTCATCCTATTTTAGTCTCCTAAATTAATTACAGTGAATAAGGCATTTTCAAAACATTGATAAATCTTATTTTAGTCACCTAATTTACTGACTGTGAGAATAGAAGTTATTTGGAAGTTACTGCTACCTTGAACAGCACCAGAAGTAACTGGTAAAACCTTTCTAATTAAATTGATTTTGGCAGCCATTTGGTAACAAAATGACATAGCCCTAGCCGTTGCTGCATGAGGAATACCTGCGACCTTGCTGCCAAGTAGAAGAATTATTTATTCTACTTTAAAACATTCACTTTTTCAAAAATCTCATCTTCGACATCTCCAAAATATCCAATATGGGGAAAATATTGCAGAAATGCAAACTTATTGTTTAGGATGAATGCACTATGGTACGCAAAAATCACTTGCAAGATTTGCGTGGCAATGTCAGCCCATTTGGGAATGCAGTAATATTGCTTGCAGGTGATTTCAGACAAATGTTACCTGTTATTCTTCAATCAACATCAGCAGATGAAATAAATACTTGACTCAAATACTCTACTTTTTGTTCCATGTTAAGACATTAAACTTAACTCAAAATATGCATATCCAGTTGCAGACTGTTCGATCCGCACAAAAATGTTTGCATCATTTGTGGGAAATTGGGTACGAAAAAGTGCTAGCTGATCAGAGTTAAGGGCAAAAGTCTTTGACTTTTAACTTCTGTAATTTCTGAAATTATTTCTCAAAAGAACAGTTAGTTTAAAAGGTTTTTGCATATATTCAAATTATAAGAATTCCACTTGACTGAGTGAATGAGCTATTCTTGCAGGTCAATACAAAGACGCCTATGAACTTAACGCTATTATTCAATGTAAAATTCCAAGTGAGGTAGTCAAATACAAATCCATCGACACTGTTGTGAAAGCATATAAAGTGGTTAATTATCCAACTGCTATATTTGCAAAGGATTCCACCGCATGTATTGCAACTGAATTTTGGTGTACTAATGATCATGTTGTGAAATATAAACCAATCCAAGCTTTGTTTTTTCACATGGACAATTTATGTTACGCATTCAAGAGTTACCAAACCAGAAATTCTCTATATCAGCTAAGAAAATGGAATAACAAAAACTGTGTACCCATGCAAAATGGAAAATTAAACCTATAAGAAACATGCTTTTTCTCATTTTGGAACATTTTCCATTGCGCCAACTTGAGCCACAGCAACGCGTGGCAGGCTAGTATATATATATATATATATATATATATATATATATATATATATATATATATATATATATATATATATATATATTAGTCTAAAAAAGGTTAGAATTAAAAATGCAAAAATAAAAATAAAGAATGTAGTTTAGATTCCCGGAAGAAAAAATATTAATTTCAACCTATCGCAATCCAAACACGTACATAATCCGATTTCTAAAAAGTTTATAATGACCAAAGAGAATTTATTTATATATGAATGAAAAAAGAAGGGCTTAACTTAAATTGTAAAAAAGACTTAGCACTTAGCACTTGCGTAAGCCGATTTCGAAAAAGTCTTCAATTTTAAAACAGAGTTTAACCACATAATAATGAAAAATAGAAAACGTTAACTAAAATTTTGTAAATAGAAAACGGGGATCATCAGCTGGTTACAATGTGGCTGTTTCGGAGATTTAAAAACAGGACAGCTGTTAAATACATGGCTCTCTGGTATATATATATATATATATATATATATATTACTGTTACTTTACTCGGCTTAATTCGGTGACTGCCGGTCAAGCCCGAACCATAATTCAGGAAAAATCCCGATGATCCGGGTCAAATTATGCAAAAGTACAACACATATATATATACAGGATGTCCATTGTACAGGTCGGCCGATAAAAAGGGCGCTTCCTCCTTATTGTAATGAAATTTGCCAGCTGAAAAGTTCATATTTAAATTTAAAAAAACATGATAACTCCTTAAATTTTTTTGTCCATTTCAACAATAAGCAACGTTATCTACCTAATTATCATATCACAATTATTTCGGTCTTTCATAATTACACGAAAAAATGATTTCGGCTTTGTTTTTTGGTCACGTGACATATGACATAAACACAAGGGAAATAGCTACAATTTCTCATTTTTTCGATAGCTATTTCCTGTAATCATTAATTTCTCCCTTATAGTTTTTCGTAAGTTTTGGCTATTTTCATTACTTGAAAATCCATATTTCGATTTTCGACTATCGAAACAATAAAGAAAAATCACTAAAATATAATATATAATATATTTTCTTTGAATAAAAAACAACAGTTTACTAAACTATTTCCAATATTTTAAAACTTGTCTTTCAACGTTTGTACATTCTTTTCTTTTTCTTTTTTTCTTCAGTCTGAATTATCATTGGTTTTCCACTTGCTTTGCTGGTTTATTTTTTAACCAGTTTTCTTTTCAATTTTTCCATCGATTTATTTTTGAAAGAAGACTATACTTATATGCAAAAGGAAAATCGGGTAAATCTTTTACTATACGAGATTTTCCAGTGCGTGTTAACATACATGTTTATAGTAAAATTAAATCCACATGTTTCCCCTCTGTACGGGCACTTGATGTGCATTGAATGGTTTAAACGGATATACAATTTAAACTTAAAATATTGCACTTGACGATTCGCTTGGACTTGTCAATAATGATTAACAAGATTCAGGGACAATTTTTACATTTGTGTGACTTACACTCTGATTGCTTCTCACATGGACCAGTATATGTTGCATGCTCTACAGTCGGAAAATCAGACAATGTCTACATCTGTACAGAAAAAGGGACACCTTAAAATAGTGTGTATCTACAAATATTGACAACATAAATATAAGGCATATATATATATTGTCTTCTATTTTTTTTGCGTTACCTTTTAATAAACAGAGTCAAAGCAACGTGTGGCCGGTACAGCTAGTGTATATATATATATATATATATATATATATATATATATATATATATATATATATATATATATACTAGCTGTTCAACCCGGCTTTGCTCGGGCCCTAGGTTCATAACTTTATGTAAATATGTGTATATATACTAAAAAGTGTGACTCATATCCAGATAACCTACAACTAAAATTTTAAGTGTTTAGATCCAAAGTTGGCCGAGGAGTTGAATAGAGTCTGCAAAGGTCAACTCTTTCACCTGTTAGCTCTTGCCAGCCAAAATTTCGCCGCAAAACTAATTATAACGCTTGCTGCATGTCTTAAATCTCTTTATGTACAATTTCAAATGTTTACACTGATTAATTTGGTAGAGATCGCAGAGGTCAACTTTTTAACTTCAACTCCAATTTTGACCCCTTAACTTTTATTGTTTTGGGCTCAAATCAATTAAAAAAGTTTGATCCATGTCCAAGTTTGGTAGAGTTTTCAAAGGTAACACCGTTGAACTTTTACCCCTTGACAGCAAAATTTATGGCCGAAAACCGAATAAAAATTTTTTTTCCAAATCGCAGTACATCTTCTGTCAAATCTCGAGTCTGTAAACTGAAAATCGCTCTCTTTATCGGCTGAAATTCTAGACAGGAGTAACGTAATGTGGTTAGGGGGTATGTGAATTTCTCCAAGATTGCTTATTGTGGTATCCGGGGACGAAAAAGAAAGGATCGGGATGTGGGTATCTTGGAGGTTTCCTATCAGGGATGGAGGGGGCCTTCCACTTCGCTTACTAAGAACCTAGTCTAAACGCTTCTTTTAGAGGTCTGGAGTCCGGCAGGATTTGGAACCGTGTACGCCATACTTCGGCGGGAAATACGACACCTCTATGCCTGCAGACTCACTAACTTTCTCCTCGCAGTATAATCTTTTCCTATCACATCTGATCTTTCCCTTCGGCTGGTGCTTGAAGAAGGGGGCCAGGTCCTGATTTGCAAAAGATTCCACCTCGCGCTTCTCTTGTACTCTTGAACTCTATATTACCATTCTGGCCACGCCCAGGATCACAAGAAACACCATTCGTCTCTCTTTGTCCCAAGGGGGCTCTGCCAGTGGGCGAAGCTGCTCGAAATCGATACGAGCCGTCACCTCCTTGACATACGCCCAGTACCGTCTGAGACTGTTGCAATCGAAGAACGCGTGTTCCAGCGTTTCTTCGGCTGGGGTCCTGCAACGCGTACACCTTGACGACCACACTAGTCCGGCACTTTTCAGTATGGCGTTGAGGGGCAACGGAATTTGGCCAATCGCCAAATCAAGGAGAACTCAGTTATTGAGATGATTCGAACATGGCGGCCAGCTAAACCGGGAGCAGATCTTCTCCTTAGACAACTCCAGACACTTGACAAACTGGCCCTCGGTACTCCCCCACTAATTCCTTATATATTTCCTTTCTATTCAGCCGTTAAAGGTCGCTGGACATCGGGAAGTTCCTTAGCGCGGCTCTACACTCTCTCAAGAACTCGCCTCAACCTTGTGGTCGATGATGAGGGCAGGAAAAGCGGCCTTCACCGTGGGGTTCCATGCAGACTCTTCTGTAAAGGTTCAGCTCAGGAAGGCTAGCCTCTCGGCGTCTCGATGCCACTTCAAGTAGGGTATTCCCAAACCTCCCTAACACAGACGTTGAACATAGACCTGTCTTTGAACCCAAAATTTCTCTTTGTCCAAAAGAAACGAAGAAAACTTGCACTGTAGGGATTTTAGATAGTTATCAGGCAGAGGAAGTATAGCCAGTCGGTAAGGATAAGTGGAAAGACGTAGGTAGCACAGTTATAAACTCGATTTCTAAGCAAACGAATGAAAAGTAAACATACTTATTCATAGACACTTGTTCTGTCGGATTACCGTTCATCAGTGCATGTGGATGTATACGTGCGTGAGTGTATTGTGTGCACTTTGATAGAAACTTTTTTCAAAAAATATACTTAACATAACTAAACCACGCGTGATTAAACATATTTATTACATAATCTTATCTGCTTTGAATAACTAATAGAAGATAGGATGCTTTAGCTTTGTTAAATGCCTTCTGCCGATAAAGCTGCAAACAAACGATACATTAAATCAATCTTATGCATTTGCTTTGAGAATGAGACAATGCGGGAGTTTCAACTATGTAAACTCGACGGAGAAAAAAGTGTAAATACAGAGTGCATAAATGTATCAATCGACACATTTCATACGCAGCTTTTCTATAAATATTATTAAGTTACATTTGTTTATACGACCATAGTTGTTCTAATATAAAAGGACATATTTCTTAATCTACTAGAACAAATGAACGAATGCACAATTTTCATCTCATATATATATATATATATATATATATATATATATATATATATATAATGAATTTTTTTAATTTTGCTCAGTAAAATTTGTAAAATTTACAACATTAATTATTCGAATGAATAGAGATATAATGCTATTAAATATAATATAGAACAATATGGATCAAAAGGATATTCAACCTGAAGTTAACATAATAGCATCAAAAATAGGATTATTACAAATTTAAAACAGTTGGGTTGGTTGGAAATTAAATAGTAAGCATGGATCCGATGGCGTTATCCATAAATCCAACTGGGCAAATGTCATTCTCTAAATTTGTGAAATTAAAATTATATAGATCTATAAATCTACAATTCTTCTATGATACGTTCTACTGAGATGAAACTATACCTTGAAATGATAAAAGAACTTAGAGTGACGTCGTTGAAGTAGCGTAAAAATCGGAGGGGGGCGGTAGTTTTCTATGAATTATTTCCATCGCCAAAATATGAGAGATGAACAAGATGACAATGTTGGAATTATGTAGCTGTGGGAAAGATGTTGAGCATTAAGGCAAACAATGACCGGTCATTAAGTGAAGCAAATTAAGGCAAAAAATGACCGGTCATTAAGTGAAGAAAATTAAAGCAAACATTGACCGTTCATTAAGTGAAGAAAATTAAGGCAAACATGGACCGGCCATTAACTGAAGAGAATTAAGGCAAACAATGACTGTCAGTAACTGAATAAAATGAAGGCAAACAATGACCGGTCATTAAGTGAGGAAAATTAAGGAAAAATATAACCAGTCATTAAGCTAAGAAAATTCAGGCGAAAAAGGGCTGGTCATTAAGCGAAGACAATTAAGGCAAATAATGGCCTTTGATTAAGTGAAGAAAATGAAGGAAAAAATGGCCGGTCATTAAGTGAAGAAAATTAAGGCAAACAATGAACGGTCATGAAGTGAAGAAAATTAAGGAAAACAATGACCGGTCATTAGGTGAAGAAAATTAAAGGAAACAATGACCGGTCATTAAGTGAAGAATTTTAAGGAAACAATGTCCGGTCATTAAATTAAGAAAATTAAGGCAAACAATGGCCGGTCATTAAGTGAAGAACATCAAGGTAAATAATGACCGGTCATTAAGTGAAGAAAATTAAGGCAAATAATGGCCGCTCATGAACTGAGGACAATTAAGGCAAACAATGGCCGGTCATTAAATGGAGAAAATTAAGGCAAATAATCGCCGGTAATTAAGTGAAGAAATATAAGGCAAATAATGGCCGGTCATTAAGTGAGGAAAATGACAGCAAATAATGGCCGGTCATTCAGTGAAGAAAATAATGGCAAATAATGACCGGTAATTAAGTGGAGAAAATTAAGGCAAACAATGGCCGGTCATTAAGTGAAGAAAATTAAGGCAAACATTGACCGGTCATTAAGTGAGGAAAATTAAGGAAAAAAATGGCCGGTCATTAAGTGAAGAAAATTAAGGCAAACAATGACAGGTCATTAAGTGGAGAAAATTAAGGAAAACAATGGCCGGTCATTAAGTGAAGAAAATTAAGGCAAACAATGACAGGTCATTAAGTGGAGAAAATTAAGGAAAATAATGGCCGGTCGTTAAGTGAAGAAAATAAAGGCAAATAAATTGTTGTCATTAAGTGAAGAAAATGAAGGCCAACAATGACCGGTCATTAAGTGAAGAAAATTAAGGCAAAATGACCGGTCATTAAATGAAGAAAATTTAAGCAAATAATGACCCGTCATTAAGTGAAGAAAATTAAGGCAAACAATGACCGGTCATTAAGTGAAGAGAATTAAGGACAATAATGGCCGGTCATTAAGTGAAGAAAATTAAGGAAAAAAATGACCGGTCATTAAGTGAAGAAAATTAAGGCAAACAATGACAGGTCCATTAAGTAGAGAAAATTAAGAAAAAAAATGGCCGTCCATTGAGTAAAGAAAATTAAGGCAAACAATCGCAGATCATTAACTGAAAAATATTAAGGAAAATAAATGGGTGTCATTAAGTGATGAAAATGAAGGCCAACAATGACCGGTCATTAAGCGAAGAGAATTAAGGCAAACAATAACCGGTCATTAAGTGAAGAAAATTAAGGCAAACAATGACCCGTTATTAAGTGAAGAAAATTAAGGCAAATAATAGCTGGTCATTAAGTGGAGAAAATTTAGGCAAACCATGACCGGTCATTTAGCGGAGAAAATTAAGGCAAACAGTGACCGGTCATTAAGTGAAGAAAATTAAGGCAAACAATGACCGGTCGTTAAGTGAAGAAAATTAATGAAAAAATCGCCGGTCATTAAGAGAAGAAAATTAAGGCAAACAATGACCGGTCATTAAGTGAAGAAAATTAAGGAAAACAATGGCTGGTCATTAAGTGAAGAAAATTAAGGCAAACAATGGCCGGTCATTAAGTGAAGAACATTAAGGCAAATAATGGCCGGTCATTAAGTGAAGAAAATTAAGGCAAACAATGACAGGTCATTAAGTGAAGAAAATTAAGGAAAACTGTGTCCGGTCATTAAGTGAAGAAAATTTAGGCAAACAATCGCCGGTCATTAAGTGACGAAAATTAAGGCAAATAAATGGGTGTCATTAAGTGAAAAATATTAAGGCCAACAATGGCCGGTCATTAAGTGAAGAAAATGAAGGCCAACAATGACCGGTCATTAAGTGAAGAAAATTAAGGCAAACAATGACCAGTCATTAGGTGAAGAAAATCAAAGTGTGCATGACTAATTGAGATGTTAGGGTTGAGAAGATAGTTAAGGCCGGCTCAAAATTTCACGCACATAAACACACACACACATATATATATATATATTTATATATATATGGAGGGAGAGAGAGCGAGAGAGAGAGAGGGGGAGAAAGAGAGAGAGAAATAGATAGACATACACATTTATATCAATGTATAAAAATTATTTCTATAATTTTTATCATATATATATATATATATAAAGAGAGAATGTGAGAAGGGCGGGAGAAAAGAAAGCATGTATTACGAGTTCGGTATAAATTATAATTTTCAATCATATATTCTGAAAACGATAACCAATCAGTTCTCATAGCCTATTTATTTTACCCCTCTTTGGGCATAACAGATAGCAGTCAAAATTTTCTGAAAACAAAGGATATATGAGTTCCAGCTATATTTGTGTTAAGATAAACCTTTCGTAAACTTTCGACAATCAAACAACCTTTCTAATTACTTTTTTTATTTGGACACTGTCTTGACTTAAACTAACCTATGCTAAATGGTTCAGGTAACGCCAATAAATATCTTTTTGCTATCATTATCAGAAGGTTAAACACAAAGTTAACTTTGCGACTTTGGTGTAAAAGTTTCACTAGTTGGAGTCATTTCCAAAGGTTGACTATGTAAGGAATTGAGCAGCAAGATGTCTGTGCAAATAACATTTAATTTTGAATGTAAGTACAGTTAGGGAAGCGGGAGAGCGGGATGAAATTCCAAAGTAATGGTTCGAAGGAAGAAACTAATAGAGTAGAGCCTTTCTAGCATCTAAGGATCTCGAGATGGAAAGAGTGGGATTTTGCTGTTTTCAGGTTAGTCGAGAATATGCAGGTTGTAGGGAGCACATGTGCAACGAGTTCGTCATAGCACATTCCATTTTGTGAAATAAACTAGATTCGAACTTGGTACGTCAATCACTTAGCCATAAAAAAGTGCTTTCCTTATATGTGAGTGTAGGTTTTGTTGTTACAAAAATATTATAGAATTTACAAAAATTTTATCTTTCGAATTTGGTCTTCATGTATTGGAAATTTGAAATCACTTGAAATTATTTTCGGAATTTTATCCTCCGACATGAGAATTAAATATTTTATACGTTCATAAATTTTTGCGCGAAAGTTTTCACAAATGCAAAGAGTTGTGGTTTACTGGATGCTTGATTTTGAATGTGAATTGATCTAATGCCCAATAATTCATGTAATTTAGAACCACAATTTTTCTGAAACGTAAAAGTTGGTATGCTGCTGCTGAATACCTGACGAGATACAATTTATTATGTTGGCCATTGCGCTGTGGAAACGTGAAAACCTCCAAACCCAGAAAACTGATAAAGTTGCCACGCAAATTTAACATGTGCTTAACATGTCATTTTGTTTGTAAGGCTTTTTTGGAAATAAGGTATCTGTAAAAATGCGTGATACCAATCTGATCAGAAGTCAATAAAGAAGACAATAGGCGGCATACGCAATTTACATGAGAAAGAAAAGACTAGCGAAAAAAAAATACTAGCGGCGTACCATTCAAATGACAAACGAATGGGAAACGCAACAGGCCTGTATTTCTTTCTTTTCCTTTTTTCCTTGACACTCACATCCACAATATATATATATATATATATATATATATATATATATATATGTATATATATATATTAGACAAATATATATGTATATATAATATATATATATTAGACAAATATATATATATATGTATATATTAGACAAATATATATATATATTAGAATATATTAAGTAATGTGCTTGATAATTTAAAATTTAAAAATCAAATTATAATTAAATTAAAAATCCGTTTCATGAGAAGGAACAACAACAAAATCATTTATCTGTACGATCGTTTCGGAAAACAATGCTTTTTTATTGTGGTATACATCAAGTTACGTACAATAATTACATATAGTTTTTTAATAAGCAAGGTCTCCTCGTCAGCAAATTTGGAATGGTTTTTATTGAATTTAAAAGACACCATAAATAAACCAAGCATTAAAAGTAAGGCAGATGAATCTTTTAATTTTTCGCTTTTTGAAATCAGGAACTATGGTTAAAATACTCATTTAGATGTTTGCTATAGCTTTTTATCTCATACAACGAGCACTTTCTATTTCCTTTATTTTAATTAAACTAGTAATTTCACTGTTACATTAAAATACACTCAGCTCTTTAGACTATTGTTCTAATCTCCTTTAAATATATTAGAATATATATATATATGCACATATATATATATATATATAATTTAAATAGAATACTGAAATGCCGTAAGATTGCAGGCTGTATAATACTGTAAACACAAAGTCAAAATGAATATTGGTATCAATATATATACTACGATCCCAAACAGATAAAGAAGGATAAGCTATTCATTAAAAGACCATGGGTTAAAGAAAAAAACTTTAATAATTACATACACTTCTCTGTCATAAAATTAATTCTGCGATAATCCTACATATATATATATATATATATATATATAGATATATACATACATATATATATATATAATTATTTTTTACTATAATAATTAAAATAATTAAATCTATACATATATATGCAGGGTGAACAGAAAGTCCTTGGATCATTTTTAGTTTTAAAATTAAATATTGTTAAAATCACTTTTTCTCTTTTCGAATAAAGTAAGTATTTAGTTTAACTATTGATCTAATTATTTTCAACAAAAATATTAAAATAATTTTGTTTAAACTTTCAGGAAAATGAGCAAATGAGAGGTCATAATTCAGCTTCATTGCGCGGGAAGGACAAACTCAGAGATTATTAAGCTCTTGAAAGTGGCTAAATCCACCGTGTACCATGTTGTGAACAGATTTAAGGAACTTGGTACATCTGAAGATCGTCCTAGGAGTGGAAGGCCTCGCACTGCTCGAACAAAGAAGGTGATTAAAGCTGTCTGAGAGAGGGTAAGGAGGAACCCTAAGGGATCTGCAAGACAAATGGTTAAAGACATGAATGTGAGCGTGACCTCGATGAGAACCCCTACAAGATGAGAAAGAGACAGTACCTCACACCTGCCCAAAAGCACAAGAGACTTGAAAGAGAAAAGCTTCTTGGAGAACTGAAGGCTGGCACGGCAGAGCGAGAGATCGTTTTTTCTGATGAAAAACTCTTCACAATTGAAGCGACTGTTAACAATCAGAACGACAGAGTTTACGCAAAATATTCAGCAGACATTGATGACTCTGTGAGAATAGTTTTCCGCCGAAAAAAGCCGTCTTCCCTCATGGTGTGGGTCGCAGTCTCCAAATCTTGGAAGTAACCTCTGATTTTCGTGGAGCAGGGGGGTTAAGATCAACACAGATCGCTATATTAACGATATTTTTGTTCCAGCATTTGAAGAGATGTAGAAACACTTCAAAGATCAGCCTTTCACCTTTCAACAAGATGGAGCACCATCCCACACCTCCAGAAAAACTCAGGACTGGTGCCAACGTCATTTTCCAAGATTCTGGAGTAAGGAGATGTGGCCTCCTGCATCGCCTGATTTGAATCCCATGGATTTTTCGGTGTGGTCTTTGTTGGAGGCAAAGGTCTGTTCTGTTGCTCATCCAAGTGTTAATGCTTTGAAGACATCTCTTCTGAGTGAATGGGCTAAAATACCTCAGGAAACGCTGCGTGCCTCGGTTGGTAACTTCAGACAGAGAATTGAACGTCTAATCGAAAGGAAGGGACATCACATTGAAAATAAATAATTTGAATTTATTCTTGGTCTCCTAACTTATAATTTTCATTCATGTTTAATTTATATTTTTGTAATTTTCTATTAATAAATCACTTTTGAATTGGTCCAAGGACTTTCTGTTCACTCTGTATATACACACACGGATTTTTCACACGTATAATACTTGTATTCGGTTACAACGCCTATTTTTCAATCAAATCAATTGATTGCCTGCTCTAGTCAAGGACCTACCTCGGTGTGTAAAAAGGGAGTTGTGCATTCCCCCACAAAGTAACTTAATCTACAAAGCATTGCCTAGATTTCACTGAAGAGAAACTACTGTCGATTTTAAAAATGTATTTATATAATGTATTGAAGTTTTAAATGATACGTCAAATACAATAATTCAATTATGCTTTAAACAAAGCCATTTATTTCTAATGTATCTGTTGTTTATCTCTCAACTTATTGCTAATGCTATACGCCGGGCCTTTCTGCTAGTGACGTAATAACACTTTCTAAATGCAATCGCGATATTAAGCCCTAGAATGATGTTAAATTAGGTCAATATGAGTGTTCATTTATTTGGCTTTTTTATCAATTGTTAATTTTCAATATTATCGGTGGTATTCTGATAAAAAGAATTATCTAAAAACCCTACGTACATTTGCTTGAAATTTCGAAACATTCCACCAAGTTCATAAGGAAAGAATTATTACCAAGAATTCACATGCACAAAGTACGTTTCATATATATATATATATATATATATATATATATATATATAATATATATATATATATATATATTTATAATTATTTTTTACTATAATAATTAAGTACCTACAGACACTAGTGTTTCATCCTTTCGGGAATCTTCAGTGCAGGGTTTCACGATTTATACCAGTCGAACGATTTGAACCCCGCAACACGAGACATCTTTGGCTCGATTAGCGGAGACCTAATCCATTCGGCTACCATTAAACGCGTGAAGTAACGTTGAATTTAAACATCTTAATTTTTTAAATGTTCATTTACGTCAGTCAGACAGTGATCTAATTGTTATACGATGATCTATGCATAAGAGCTAAATTGACCGACTTTTAATTAAACTGAAAGTGCTCAACGATAAGAAACGAATTTCTTAAAGGGGCTGTGTGTGTGTGTGTGTGTGTGTGTGTGTGTGTGTGTGTGTGTGTGTGTGTGTGTGTGTACTAGCAGAGAAACCCGGTTGAGTCCAAGATTGAATGAGGATGAATAAATGTTGTACTTTCCAATATATTTATTTTCGTGGAAATCGACAAAATCGCTCATTTTAAAAAATAAAATCGATTGATTGTCTGCTCTAGTCAGGGACACTCAGCGATTAATCGGTGTTTACCCGCAGTTCATTAGTAAACTACGTTGTAGTCTACATTGCACTGTAAAAATCTACTGCTGATTTTGTAAAATTATCTGTCAATAATAACTTCACTAAAAGTTTAAAATGAAAACGTTAAATACCATGGTTTTTTGTGAAATAATCTGCAGTTGAATTTATGAAATAATCCACGGTTGATTTTATAGGTTGGAGTTTCTGCTTGTGCGCTGATACATTTTCTCAAATGCACTGTATATGTAAAGTTGTATAAAAGTATTAACTCGCGAAAAATGGCCTCTTCCCTACATCGGATTTTTTCGATTAGCGATTTTCGAAACTTATCAGACGAATTGTGATAAAAAAAACCTACGTAAGAACACTATTAGGCACAGAAAGTACGTGTTATTTTTTTTAATCGATCTAGTCTTATCTGAGACTATATAAAAAGAACTCACGCACGCAAATTCGTTATATATATAAATATATACATATATATGTGTGTGTGTGTGTGTGTGTGTGTGAGAGAGAGAGAGAGAGAGAGAGAGAGAGAAAGAGTGTATTAGCTGGATGCCCGGCATTGCCCGGTAGTAAATATACTTCAACATGATATTTTAATTCATGCAGATTGAGTATATCTGATAACAAAATAAATCCTCAGTTGAATTACGAGGAATAATTTTCCCAGTAGTTAATTCGCAAAAACAATAAAAATATAACAATGATAATATCGTTCATCAAATTCCGTCTGCGTTTTTTTTAAATATTGCGTGAGCTGATATTTAGGCTGATGATCTTAAAAAGAATATTTTTCTCTTAGAAATAAAAGGAAGGATTTTACAGAGGAATATTTACGTTACACCGGTATTACATGTAACGTATATTTACGTTACACCGGTATTACATGTAACGTGAAATATTCCTCTGTAAAATTATTATCTTTAAAAGAAGAAAGACTATTTTTAAGATCGAATTTTTAAATATTCGATACTTATGGAATTCTGTAAGAAAAATATCTAAACCGCCGTCAGAAATATAAATTACGTTTGTATGTTCGAAACCTATAAGGAAAGAAACTCATGCACAGAGTGACTTAAAAGTGAACGTGTGTGTGTGTGTGTGTGTGTGTGTACATTTCCCTACGCAACAACCCTATCAATTTTTAGTCTACAGACTCGAAATTTAATATACAGGGTACTGAGATTTGAGAAAATTGATGTGTTCGGTTTTCGGTCAGAAATCTGGTTGTTAAGGGGTCAACGTTCAACGATTTGACCTTTGTGAACTCTACAAAACTCCTCCGACAATTTTGGGTATAAACACTTGAAATTTTAGATATGGGTTTCTTGGACATGGATCTAACTTAATAACTTGATTTGGGCCCAAAACAATAACTTTTAAGGGGTCAAAGTTACAAGATTGACCGTTTTTATTTTGTTTTTTTGATTTTTGCTTAGCATATACCTCCAAACACCCGGGCAACGCCGGGCACCCATGCTAGTATATCTATAAAAGTTAAAGTGTATGTGTGTCTGTATGTGTTTGTGTGTGTGTGTGCGCACGCGCGTGTGTTTGTGTGTGTGTACATTTCCCTACGCAATAACTCTGTCAATTTTTAGTCTACAGACTTGAAATTTGATATACAGGGTACTGAAATTTGGAAACATCTATGTGATCGGTTTTAGGCCAGAAATTGAGCAGGTAAGGGGTTCAACGATTAAACCTTTGAGATCTCTACCAAACTCCTCCAACAATTTTGAGTCTACACACTTGAAATTTTAGATATAGATTCCTTGGACATGGATCTAACCTAATAAATTGATTTGAGCCTAAAACAATAAATTTTAAGGGGGCATAATAGGGGTCAAAGTTTTAAAAAATTGACCTTTTTTTGTGCTCAACATACACCTCCAAATACCCGGGCAACGCCGCGCACCCATGCTAGTATATCTATAAAAGTGAAAGTGTCTTTCTGTGTGTGTGTGTGTGTGTGTGCGGGTGTGTGTACATTTCCATAGGCAATAACTCTGTCAATTTTAAGCCTACAGACTCGAAATTTGATATACAGAGTACTGAGATTTAGGAAAATCGATGTGATTGGTTTTTTGGCAGAACTTTTGCGATTAAGGGAGCAAAGTTCAGTGATTAGACCTTTGTGAACTCTACCAAACTCCTCCGAAAATTTTGGGTCTAAACAGTTGAAATTTTAGATATAGTATCCTTGGACATGGATCTAAATTCATAACTTGATTTGAGCCCTAAACAATAAATTATAAGGGGTCATA
The DNA here is from genome assembly GCF_053919585.1 of Euprymna scolopes. Classification (NCBI taxonomy): domain Eukaryota; kingdom Metazoa; phylum Mollusca; class Cephalopoda; order Sepiida; family Sepiolidae; genus Euprymna; species Euprymna scolopes. The sequence goes on along the minus strand of NC_136506.1, from coordinate 50,306,925 downwards.
ATAGGGGCCAAAGTTAATAAATTTACCGTTTCTTTTGTTCAACATACACCTCAAAACACCCGGACAATGCTGGGCTGGTATATTTATAAAAGTGAAAATGTTTCTGTGTGTGTCTGTCTGTGTATATTTCCCTACGCAATAACTGTCAATTTTCAGTTTGCATACTCGAAATTTGATGTACAGGGTATTGAGATTTGGAAAAATCTTTGTATTCCGTTTTCGCTCAGAAATTTGGCTGTTAAGAGGTCAAAGTTCAAGATTTGATCTTTGAGAACTCTACCAAACTCCTCCGCCAATTTTGGGTATAAACAATGGAAATTTTAGATATACGTTCCTTGGGCATGGATCTAACTTAATAACTTGATTTGAACCCAAAACACTAAATGTTAAGGGGTCACAATAGGGGTTAAAGTTTTTACTAAATTACTCAGACAATTTCTGGTCTAAACATTTGAAATTTTCCATAAAGTATATTCTGAGACAGGGCAAGGTTTTTAGCCGGTTTGGGTCAAAATTTTGAACTACTAATATATAAATGTATGTATGTATGTATGTATGTATGTATGTATGTATGTATGCAGGTATGCATGCATGTTTGCCTAAAACTTTTGACAGAGGCGACGGATTTTCACAAAATCAGTATCGTTTTTTAAGCTCGACCTCTCAGATGACAAATATCGAAGAATTGGCTAAAAACATTAATTTCTTCGCTCTCCACTGGGCACTTTTCTACATGGAGGGACCACTTTTTTCGCTGATATTGTCGAAAGTCATCCCCTCTTTTCGATTGTCTAGTCTTAATTTTAACCTACGTAACTTATGGTTTGGCGGTGCTCGTAACAGTAATATATATATATATATATATATATATATATATATATATATATAAAATAAAAATTACAATCAAATTTACCAAAATTATCCAAAAATGGTAAAATTAAAGTATATTATAAATATTAAAGAATTAATATTTATAAAATTATCTAAGCCAGATATAAAAGCTCGATAAAACCAAATAGGAAATAGAGCTTCTGCATGCAAAATCCGATCCCGCATTTTGCTAATTCCTACCCTCTGATGAGAAGGAAAGTATTTCTTCGAAACACCGCGGAGTAAGGACTATCCATTTATCTAGTGTTTCCTTTTCAGATTAAATAGGTTTTTAACTTATTTCAAAGTGTTTTTAACATATTTTATTAACTGTTTGCTCATTATATATATATATATATATATATATATATATATACATACATACATACATACATATATAAATATATATATATAGTTCTGTGGAAATGTTTTCTTATAATACTAATCCTTATTTAAGAAGCTCAATGTAATTACGTAATTACAGACCAATATAGTGAATAAATGACAAAATACTATATTCCGAAGTAAATGATGCTGGCCATCTTATAATTTGCTTCTTTAATTCAGATGACATCTAAAATTCTTGATAGTATCTGTTTTGTAGAGCAAAATTAATCACTTACTTATTATATCTATCAATGAATCTATTATGATCTTTACTCATAAGAAGAAATGGCAACACTCAATCCGCCAAAAGGAAATACAGTGCGTTTTCACATGATTAAAATCCGAAAATTGGAGGAGAAGTTGAAAATGCCTTATTATATATTTCCATTACGCAATTTGGAATTAAAAATTGCGTAATGGAAACATAATATGATAATAATTTCTCAGTTAAACCCAATAAGTATTTTATTAAGTTGTCTTTTCTTTCAATGCAATAGATCTTTGACGCCATAAATTTCTGCGGCTTCTTGAGGTCGTGCAGATCCTAGAGTACTTGGGAACGCCCTCCAAAATTGCGAGGATTGTTGGAGCCCTTAGATAATAGTTGGTAATTGCACATTATCAGAGATAATTTCTCCTAGCGTCTAAGGCATTTTCTTAGAAAAAGATTTCTGTCTTAACAGGAAAATAGTAAACAAAATGGTTAACCGAAAAATTATTTTACCAAAACCTATTTATTCATATAAAACTATAAAAAGGACGATACTAGAATTAAAAAAAATATTTATTTACACTCAATCAGATGTTATCTATGCACTAATAAAAATGTAATTTCCATTTTGTTGCACTTTTTTAGATTTTTAATATTTATAAATTTTCTCTTTATAAAAAACGGATATTACCTTAATTATAATTTTTTGATAGTAGAAATAACACTAATTTCATATAAAACATTAGGAGAAAAATGCAAAATGTCAATAAATGATTATTTGGTAAATTGATCTGAAATGATATTTGATTTAAATAGAAAAACATGAATTGAAAAATGTTAAAGCAATAAATTATCAATACATTTTGTCATTATAAAATGGGATTATTGGATTAATTTTAATTTGCAAAAAAAAAACGACAATTAAAAAGTCGAAAATCATCCAATTATCAATAAATTTTATCATTATCAACAATTATTTATGTACATGAGGCATAATTTATGTATACTATTTAATTTTAATTAAGTAAAACTTTTTTTCTAATTAATATTATTAAAACAAAACAATCGTTTTATGAAAATATATTTATAATTCGCTGATTTGGGATTTTCAGCATATTGTCTTTCCTTTTGCAAATAACAATTAGTTTTGTAATTATATTTTTAGGACGACAAAATTTATTGATACTTTACGGATTTTAGATCATTCTCATAAATAATAGAATTTCTTCTAATGTTTTATAAGCAATTAATTTTTATACTAAGAAAATGTGTAAATATTAAAAATCTTAAAGCGTGCAACAAAATGCCAATTACATTTTTATTATTGCATTAGGCGCATCTGATTGAGTGTAAATAAAATATTTTTATATTCTAGTATCTTTCTTTTTATAGTTTAATATTAATTAATATATTAATAAATAGTTTCCGGTAAAATAATTTCCCGGTGAAACATTTTGTTGAATATTTTCCTGTTGAGGCAGAAATCTTTTTCTCAAGAAAATACCAAACTTTTTAAAATTATTTTTATCAACAATATTAAAAACAACAAAAATAATAAAATCAATAATTAATAAAGCATGCTAAGAATCTCATGAAAAGTATCACATAATGTAATATTTTCAAAATAAATCATAAATCTCTGAATTATACTGATTCATTATAGTACCATCGTTCACCTGCAAGGATGCAGTTACGACCCTATATACCGCTGAGTTGATGGTTGACTTTTAAAGAATGAAGGTCACCATAAATATTCTTAGTATTTATATTAGATATATGGTCTGGTTTTTGTCAATTATTTTTTTCTTTTATATTTTTAAAAAATGCTGGAGACGGCCCTCCATGGGATTAATGGACCATATCATGACGTCACTTCTCTGGTGACGTCACTTCCGGTAAGGAGTACCGTTTTCCGGCAGACTGAGATTGGCACGCGACCAAGCAGGTTGGGTGCACACGCCCAACTGTTGAGGAATGGTATTACTCAACCCACTTTGCCTATAATATATGGGAATACATGTTTCGTTCCTAAAAATCCGGCGTTCCTTTCGATTATTACGATTTAACCCCATAACATGGATTCGACTTCACACGGGGTAACTCCACAAAAAAAAGCAAAACATTCTCATTGATTTCAAAAGACCTTCGGATTTACAGCTAAGAAGTCGGCTGGCAATTACGTGCTAAAACAAAAACAAAAACAAAAACAAACAGAAACGAACACAAGGCAAAGTTATTTACGCAATTGTAAGTAATCTTTTTGTCTCTTTATAAAAATTGAAAAACTGTACGAAACGCATTTTGTAATATTTAAACATTAATTTGGTTGCCTATTGGAAGAAGAAATAAAACACAGAGAAAAATGTTGACCCAATTTTCACCACGAGGACAATTCTAGTGTAACTCCTCGACTATTTATTCGTATGCAAATTTGAACATTTTTCAAATGAAGTGAAAAATTGTTTTTTTGCCTTTGTTTTGTGCTGCTAACTTTATGCAATCTTTTAATGGGAGAAAAATGGTTTCCCCTCTTCGTTTTACTTGGACTAAAAGAAAGATAATTTTCATTGAGTGGCATTTTCTGAAATATTCTAATTTTAATTGTCGGTTCTAACATAAAAAAACAACTTTTTTCTTCCGCGTGGGACAACTCCTCCCCCATACATACATATAAAAAAGCCATTTTAGTATACTTCCAGACAATTCCACAATTATTTTTTTGCAACTGTATGGTATCACAGTAAATTTTTGTCTTTTTGCTTCGCAAGTAAATTTTTGTTGTTGTCCATCTTCATATTTGTTTTTCTCTAAGGTTTTTACAAAGAAGCAAGGGATAAATTGCTTCCTCTTTATACGAACACACTAAAAAAAGACATTTTCTTTTTTTTAATATTTTATCTCTCTTCTCCAGTCAAAAACGGAAATATTTTGTTTTGCGCTTGGAAAAAACATTATAAGATGGAGGAGGTTAAAACAATATTAATACAGTTAATCAAGGCTCAAATGGACCAGCAGCAGAAAGCTGAGGAAAATTTTAAAGAACGAGATAAACAGTTCCAGTTACAATTTCAAGAGAGACAACAAGCATTGGAGGAGAGAATGTTTCTTCAATAACAGAAACAAGAAGAGTTATTATTAAAAAATATTCGATAGAACGGAACACAGGGACGACAGTTTTGGTTTTTTCCGCAAAGTACAATATGGAACGCTATAGAAACGTTCAACTACCAACCGGAGGTGGATGGGACGTATGAAGCTTTCTATCGGAGATATGAGGACCTATTCACCGTGGATTGTCAGCAACGCTAAGAAAGTTCGCCTACTTTTGAGGACATTAGGGATCAGAGAACGTAGCAAGTTTGGGGATTGTATTCTCCACAGGAAGATGAATGAATTTAAATTCTCTGAAGCAGTCAAACTTTATTCAAACTGTTCAGCCTGAATTCTATGCTCTTTCATAGAAGATGGAAGTGCTTTAACCTGCTAAAACGTGGCAATGACGATTACCTGACCTTCGCGTCCGTAGTAAATAAACACTGCGATGATTTCCGTCTATCTGACTTATCGGCAAATGACTGCAAGTGTTTAATTTTTGCGCAGCGTCTAGTCTCATCCAAAAACGCTGAGATTAGACGACGTGTTCTCTCTAGACTTGAGAGCGAGCAGAGCTTTAACCTCTAGAAATAAGCCGAGGATTGTCAACGGGTAGTCTGCGTAAGAAACAATTCGAGACGCGTTGAGGAGTAAGGCACAACATTCATTAGAAGAACGAATTTCAGAACGGAAAAATACTCACCCCGAAAAAGCAAAGCTGGAAGTAAGAAAACTCAGGCTACACCTAATAAGTACCACCCAATCACAAGACCCGGATCCCCTACAAGCCCGTGCTATCGCTGCGGCGGGAAACATTGGTCGAGTACATGTTTTACAAAGATAAGTACTGCAACGAATGTTGCAGGAAGGGACACAAAGCGATCCAGAGCAGGAAGTACAAGGCCAAGAACAGCGTCGGACAGACTAGATTCGACTTGAATTCGGATGAGAACCGGCGGAAATATGTCAAAGTAAACATCGCAAATAAAATTGTGCATCTACAATTGGATTCCGGATCAGAGCTGTCCATCATTAACCTTTAGACATGGAAAGGCTAAGGAAGCCAACTATGTGGAAGACGAATAAATCAGCTCGAGCTTTGACAGTGGAATTTCAGGGAGAGCTTACACTCTCGGTGACCTTAAATGATGTTACTAAAAAGGTGAAAGTATATGTACATAGGACATCTGAAAACCTTTTCGGTACTGAGTGGATGGATCGATTCGAATTGTGGGAGTAACCTATGAATAAATTCTGTCTCGTCTACGAAAGCGCAACATCTGAAGGACGAGTTAAAAGGGGGATTTCCAGAAGTATTTCAACCAGGACTAGGAAAATGTACAAAGGTTATAGTAAGATTTGAACTAAAAGAAAACACCTTGCCCGTTTTCAAGAAGAAACGAAATGTCCCATTTGTAGCAACAGAGAAATCGAAAAAGAAAGCTTCAAAGGAGGCAAAAAAACTGAAACTGCAAAGCCGGAAGCTAAAAAATCCGCGCCAAAAGAATTCTCCGAGCCAAAGCAACCGAAGAAGGCTCAAGGAACCCCAACAGATGAAGCACTTCAACAATTGCCACACGTGTATAGGAGTACACCGAACCTGAACACATGAGCAGTCTCACTTGCAGAAACGATGTTTGCGCGGAAAGTGAGATCCGTTTTTGAGAAGCTCTTACCCAAAGAGTCAACGCCACTAGTACCCACTTATTTACCCAGTAAACGTTTCATATCAGGTGAAAGAGTGTTTCTCAAAAGTTATAAAAACAACACATCATTCTGGGCGGTGAGCACAATTAGTAAGAGAGTCGTTGACATGGTATATACCACCAAGAACCAACATCTACCTACAAACGCCACTAGAACCAACTAAGAAGATTTCGATCAGTTGAAACCACGACAGTCCACCATTGAAAGATGGGCCGATAGACACTGTCTTCGAAACTTTTGATCTTGAACCTCCTCAACCAACACCTGAACTACGGCGGCCGTTCCATAAGAGAAAGGTTACCGAGCCATAGATGGTAAACCCTTAGAGGAAGAGGTACTGAAAGCTTTTACGAACAAAATGCTTCTATGGGATTAATGGACTATCTCATAACGTCACTTCCTCTGGTGACGTCACGTTCGGTATCGAGTACCGGTGCCCTGCAGTCTGAGATTGGTACGCGACCAAGCAGGTTTGGTGCACACGCCGACCGTCGAGTAATGGTATTACTCAACTCACTTTGTCTGTAATTTATGTGAATACATGTTTCGTTCCTACAAATCCTGTGTTCCTTCGTTTATTACCATTTAACCCCATAACAAAAAGAAATGTCAATATTGTTGGACATTTTAGAAGGAAAATTGATATTATGTGAAATATTGGTGCCACTGACAATATTTCAGTAGTCATTATTATTACTAACAATAAATCGACTCGAATCGATATGTGCATAATAGCTTATTTATATTGAAATTTGTGCCAAAAATGTTTTTTGGTGGGGATTGAAATTTATAATGTTGGAATTCTATCGCTGAGGGGTGTAATGTTTAAATAAAAATGTATTTATTTGAAGACAGAAATATTTCATTTCAGTAGGAAAAGTACTAGTCACTTTTTCAAAGTGTCTAGTCTTTTGTTGGCATCCATTACAATGTTTGAGCACTGAAGAGTCAATTTTGAGCAAACTTTTAAATTGCTGGCGACCATCAGTAGGATAGGGTTGAATAACATTTCTCAGTGGATTTTTATCAATCTTCAATTTTTGGAATCCACAGCTTTAATGGTGTAATTGCTCTATATTGTATTTTTCAGCTATGTTTTTTTTTGTATTTTAATGCATTTCAGTGTTTGCTTTCTTCAGAAGTAAATAATTGTTTTGCACTGTCAGGGCAATTGCTTATGAAACATTACCAAAATGCAACTATCAGAAACACCTCCAATTGATTCTTTTAGGTCAACAACACAATGAGTATCAGAGACAAGCAATGTTTTTAATTGCTGAATTGGCAAATCAATGTTTGGAGTTCTTTTTAATAATGGTAGACAACAAAAGAAGGTGGTAAATTATTTGACCAAAACTGCTGTTAGAAAAACAAGCATCTCTTTCATTGATCAATTCCAAGTCCAAAATATTTGGAGAAATGGAATTGTCAACTTTTGGCCATTTTCTACTGAACTATTTTTTCTTGCCTCAAATCATGATCTATAATGTTTCTTTCGTTTATAAGTCTGTTTATACAAGGACAAACTGTGAGGCTTAACAGAGCAAAGAGGAAGTGGTGGCAAATCAACCATGTCTCCTTTGACCCTCAATCTATTATATTCAGTTCGTGCACTTTTGTATAACACGGTCAATATACGAGGGTTAAATTCAATCAAGTAGACATTGCACAGCTAATTGCAAGTGGATAACCATGTTTATTTCATCAATAATGAATAATCTCACATATTCAAGCATGATTCTCAAATGTTTAGTTCTTAAACAATGGTTCGTATTTAGGTATATAACTATGCTGCACATTTAGTTGAGTGGCTCTATGGCATGTAAATCCTTTCAAAATCTATGCACTGACACAAGCACAAAATGACGACAATGTGGAAAAATTAAATTTGATTTCTTAGTTTATATTCTACAATTAAATCCTCCAATGCATTATAATTAATGAATCCAATGTATGTTTATATAATCATGTATGAAACTTTGTTTAATGCATTTGTTTATTTATAACTTAGTCTTTATCAAACTTAACTACTGCTCAAGATAAAGTTTAGTAAAATGAATAGATTCTCAAGTGAAAAATACTGCGTGTGGATTGAAAATGATAAATAAATTTAATAAAAATCGGTTACTTATGACAATGTCTGTTGATATTAAAATTGGAGACGACTAAATTGTAAACAAAGGTAAGCATTCCGTTGGTAACATGTTTGTACACTTGTGCTATCACTTTAATAATTGTTTTAGTTTAAACACTGCTTGTGTTATTATAAAACAAAACAAAAACAGATAAAACTTCTTGTATTATCAAATATTAAATTATTATATAAAATAATTTATTAAATTTTTATGTAAGTGTTAACACTTAATTAATTATTGTGAATAAAATATTTGTTATATTATTTGCTAATATAAGACTTTTTTGTTTAAAAGTCATTATTGGGGGCACTTCTGCAGTATGCTGACTACAAACACTGTTATGGGGCGATAACTCCAGTTTTTCTTGGTAAAATAACACAGCAAATTAGTAACAAAAAAGATTTTTTCCCGAACAGAAAATTATTTGAAAATCAAAACTTTGTATAAAAATGTATCAATATATAACTGTAAAAACATTTATTTAAATACTTACGTAAGAAAATATAATTTTAAGAAAACAATTTTCTAATGAAAGCAACATTGGATTTGTATCATTTTAAATAGTTTTCTTTTTTTCTGCGAACAAATAAATTATTTAAATGAAACACATTTTTTAATTAAAGAAACTTTAAGTCCACAACAAATTAATGATTTTAGATTTCTATCGCCGAGAAGCGCCACCTGGCGACAGTTTAGTGAAAGGAACCAAAGGAGATGGCCGCCGTCCGCAAACTGACGAAGTGCCTATTTTAGTTTCGTTAACACAATACGTGTTAAAACTAAATGTATTTTTCTAAATAAAATATTTGTTTTATTATTTAATAATACAAGGAGTTTTTTTTTCTTTTTTATTTCGTTTCGTAATAATATAAACGAAAGCACTTTTTAAAAATAAATGTATGGTTTCATTTCTCGTGTCTTGACTCCGTGACTCCGTGACTCCGTACCGTTCAATTGCATTACATAATCAATCGTATCCACTTCCGGTAGCTTGATTTTTTTCCGAGCACTGATATATGACATCACTTAACAAAATATATAAATTTATTTTCTTTTTGGAGGGTAAACTATTTTGAAAACTATATAATACTTTAGTATTTTCTTTAATTTTCTGTTTTTGGGTGATTATCGAGACTCAAGGCCTGATCCTCTCCTGTCTGGCATTTTTGTTCTAAAGTAACACTCGACGCTACTTGTTTTTTTAAACTAAATAAACGCTTGAAAATAAGTTTAACCACTAAAAACTTACAAAGATAGGTAGAAAACGAACACACAGAAAATCGATTTTATATATTAAATAAAACAGTAAACAACTATAGATATTTTTTTTAATATTATGATAGTGAAGTCTCTTTTAAAAACAATATCTCCTTCAAGAACGGTCATAAAATGTGTTTTCAATCGATATATATTCAATAACGGACGAGTTTTCCTAGCTAGCAAAAATGGACGAGTTTCCGTGTACGAGTTTTCCATGGACGAGATTTCCTTAATTCTACGCCGCATCAAATTTATAATTAATTCTAAGTATAATTTTCGTTAAGGTTAACTATTTAAATTTAATACGATCAATGAGTAAAATTTTCTTTTATCTGAACGTAAATTTATACATTATTATTATTATTATTATTATTATTATTATTATTATTATTATTATTATTATTATTATTATCAAAGTGTAGTATCTGTTCTTAAACCAAACTTCACCTTTTCTGTTCTCGTTTAGTGGAGGAGTAATCCTTCTTGACTTGTTGTTTTTCTTGTTAAATAGACGCTTTAAATAAGTTAAACCCATAAACAACTTAGCCAGCTAGCTAGAAAAATCGATTTTGCCCGGTATAAATATTTTATAAAAAATATTATGCGGTCTTTAGTTTCGTTTTCGAATTGAATAAACACTTCAAAATACGTTGAAGCACTAACAATTTTGTCAACTAGGTAGAAAACGAACACTTGGAAAATCGATTTCATCCTTTTTAAACAACAGTAACATTTTGTTTCGTCGAGCAGTTACTTGCTCGACTAATTTTCCAAATGACCATTTGAATAAATTCACAATGACTTAAATATCTAATTATTAAAAAAAAATCATGTTATTTTTAGATGCTTAGAATTTTTAAACCATGACTTTTTAATCAATAGTTAAAAGCTTTAACCTATTTCGGTTTTATTTTATAAACACAGAAATTATAATCGTAAGCAGTCAGTATTACGCAAGATTATTATTATTATTATTATTATTATTATTATTATTATTATTAGTAGTAGTAGTAGTAGTAGTAGTAGTAGTAGTTCCAGCAAGCAGTCTCGAAAGGTTGCGGAAAACTCTTAAGAACAAATGTATAAGAAAGTTGTGTTTAATCGCTATTATATCAAAATATATAAAATAATATCTTAAATGAACCAGAAAAACATATAAATATTAATATTATCACTATTCCTTAGGAATTCATTAAATATTTGGTGAAGAAATTTAACATTTTTTTCACGCAGTACCTACGGCTTCATTACTCAATAGTCTGCAAGTAACATTTCATAAAAAGTTAGTTTCTCCTTAAATAGCATTTTGCTTTGAATATACTTAATCTTTAACTTAAAATATTATTATCACCAAATTATAAAAATAAAATCGCTAAATTTACCCATGTAAACGTCAATATTTAATGCTTTACAGCATCTATTATTTTTAAGTATGAATCAAATTGTTTTAGGAGTCAGCGCGATAAATTCTAACTGAAATGAAAAGTTAATATCCATTCTCAACGTTTCTCAGATGCTGACAGCGTCATTTATTCTGATTTTTGTAATCAAGCAATCTTCACTTCGAAAGCCCCAGGTTTGGGCAAAAGAAATTAACATATCAGACGGATATGTTAATTAGAGTTATTATAATTCTTACTACACATACGAACGCACATAAAATTTGATAGAATGAATACCTTTGCTTTATGTGTCAGTTTCTTCTTATTTTGTTCCTTTGATTTTATCAAATTTTACTAATATTACGTAAAAATACTTATAAACATTCTCACAATTAAAATTGACTCGAGGTGTTTTGTCTAAAATGGTTTTTATTATCCACGTCTTGACCTGCATGATCCGTATTCTCACATGACTTTTTCCATAGTATAATTATTTTTGTACTGAAGTATAATATTTTAATGGGTGTGACGGTCTGCTTATACATAAATAATACATGCGGTCGCATAATCTCCATTCCAATTTATGTGTTACCTGTCTCTGAAATGGGGGTTAATTCATACGTAATTAGCACATGATTATAAATGCTTGAATAAGTGTCGCTCATTACACTTCACTAATTAACAATCAAGAAATGTGCAAAAGTGAGAACTTAATTATATTTCACGTTAAAAATGAATAGGAGTGACGCGAAATAAAAAAGGAGGGAACTCCTTCACCGCTTCAAAAAGAGAAAATTAAATATAAATAAGCAACTGCTTATATCGCTAATAAAATAACAATCACAGATCTTATATTTAAAAGCGATGGCAAATTAAAACAATTATAATATATATATATATATATATATATAGACAAAGAAAAACGGTGGAGAGTAATTTAACGTGGCCGTTACTCTTCAATTGTGTCGTTAAAGTTCGAACCTCTCAGGCCTACACGTTGGCCGGCACGGCCGAAAAAGAAAAAAAAATAAATAAAAAAGGAAAGAAACAAAAATCCGACTCGGAATTTATTTTAGTCTAAATGAAATGCATATGTTCGTGGATCTTTCAAAAAAAACGCATACAATTATCTTGCAAAAGTGTTTTTTTTTTTGCAAAAACATGTGCTTTTTTAAAGTACTTCTTCCTGCCACCGCGCGCTGGCGTTAACCGACACTTTCTCGTCATTGTATCTGCACGTATCACTTGCTAGACGCACACTTCTCGACCACGTGGTGTATATTTACTCCTTCACATACCTGCTAATTTGCATATGTATCATTAACGGTTACTGTTAATATTTTCGCTAGCCAGCTATTCTTCGACTGCTACTGGTTTTCCCACATGCACCCATACAAAAACATATTATTTAAAAAAAAAATGTCTTTTGTACAAAAGTTAAAATTACTGACAGTTTTCATGTTATTACATATCATTAATTTTAGAATAAAGCTTTAAAAAGTTAAATCAACTTAATAAATAAATAAATGGCGAAATTCTAACCAAATTAACAGTCAATGCATTTAAACATATTACTGAAAGTAAATAATGTGTATATTTACATTTTTCAAAACGTTCTGGATTTTTGTAGACACAGAAAAATAATACCCCCCCCCAAAAAAAAACATTACTGATGAAGTATTGTTTTTCACGTCATGTCCTGATAGTAATATACAGAAACAATTTTATAATATACAGATTTAACTCATATTTTTTGTATTTACCTCAAGGAAATATGGAATAAAAGTGAAAATATTTACATTGCTAATGCTATTTGGTTCTCTTCCGCTCTTTTCAAACATTTTATACTAAACAGAATAAAGTGTTTACACATATTTTCCGTCCTTCTTCATTCTCCAAAACCGATTATATCATATATGAGCCACGTTGTTCAGAAACATAATTCACATACTCTCCACTTTAATGTTGGCTTCACATTTAGAGTGATATTTCCAACAAAAGGGGCAATAACTGCTGTTTTCTAGGTAAGATCTTATTTGTTTTTTTATAGAATGTGGAATATATTCAATCTCATAACATTTGTAATTGAGTGGTTTTTAATTCTATTTTACTTTCGCTCCAAAGCAATTATGAACTTGCTTGTTTCCTCGGACTATTGTCACCTTACATATTTTACACTTCAACCTCTTAACATCCGCCACCTCTTCTTTTTCCATCTCTCTTAATACAATACTTGAACATTTTAGTTATATTTGACAGATTATTTCAACTTTATATGGGTCTTCTCTATTTAGTGCCTGTTCTGCTTTGACATCTATTTCTATCATTATACATATTAATGGTTATTTCTTTAAAAGCTGGCAATAATATATGTGAACATGTTTGAAATTATAAAGATTATGAAAGTAAGTGAAAAAATGTTTAATAGAATAATTTGATTTGTCATTTACTGCCGTAAAGAACTTTAACTGTTTAATGGCGTTGTATGTGATTTTATTTAATCGGGATTATCAATAGAATTAAACACCCTAATCGAAAGTAAATAAGGGTTTTCTCGTGAAAATTAATTCAATCTGAGGAGTGTATAGAAATTCAAAGGAAATATGTAGGATACCCACATATACACGGCCACATAAAAAGTCACGTTTTATAACTTATTTCAGACTAGCATGGATACCCGGCGTTACAATAAAGTTCGATTTGGACAGAGCTGCTATACTAATGTTATTGAGCAACCCCCAGAAAAGAACGGAAGAATAGGTGACACTCTGGAACCATCTCCTCAAAAATGAATCAAAATAACTTATATTCCAATCAAAGTAGGAACGAGCGCACGAACCGCTAATATAAAAAAAATTGCTGCTGTTCGTAGGCTCGAACCTGAAATGCGAAAGAAAGGAAAAACCTTAATTGGCAAAAGTTTTTTCCCATCAGACCACTACAACTTATAATGCTATGACTCTTCAAAATAACGTTTATAACCATAGGTTCAGTTTGATACGCATACGTGACTTATAAAAATTGCGTCGCGAAAAGTGACCATCCTTGCAATAAATAGTCCATTTGACCACCACATTATTATTATTTTTTTGTAATTTATACATATTTATTATTATTATTATTATTATTATTATTATTATTATTATTATTATTATTATTATTATTATTATTATTTGTAATTTTAACTTTTTTTTGTAATTTTAACATTTTCTTTTTGTAATTTTAACATATTTTTGACATTATTCGTTGGAGGCATAGCTCTTTCAGATGGTACCAGTTTCAATCCAGTCTTATGCGGCTGACGAAAGTTTTCAGCGACCACATATCTAAACACATTATTAGGACATACGAAGACACATGCAGACAGACACACATACTGACGTTTGAGATTCATTTAAGAGAAAATAGAATCCAACTAAATTATTGATTATTTGCGTAAAGGGGAAAAACTCATAGGTTAAATGAAAAAATATTTCCATTATTAAACGCAGCTGATTTTAGTTACAAAATAATTAAAAATAAATTCTATTATATGTAAATTAAATTTAAAAAATAAATCAATATTATGTGATATGTACAAATAAAATACTTCAAATGATTCTATTACGAATTTCCATAAAAATTAGAACTAATTAATAAAACAGAATTCCGTTATTGTAATAGGCAAAAATCACACTTTCATATATATATAAATATATATATATATATATATATATATATATAAATCATGCAGGAATAAATGTATGTAAGAGTCAGTTTTCAGTATTAAAATCTATTTGTGAAACAACTACTTTTTGTATATATTAACTAATTGTGAAGAAACGAACAAGAAAGAATAAGAATTTATTATAATAGATAATAACATAAGAAAATTCTATATATTATTATTATTATTATTATTATTATTATTATTATTATTATTATTATTATTATTATTAAACTCTACTCAAATATTTTTTATTATTCATAGCAATGGATGAAACATGAATCAGCGCATAAATCCTGAGTCCAATCGACAGTAGGCTGATGAGATAGCAGCGGCTGAATGCATTCTAATGCGAGCGAAGACAGAGCATAATTAATAAAGGTATTTCCTTCCGGATTTCATTCGCGATATATTTTGTTCAATGATTATATTGAAAAAATAATGAAGCACCAATAAACATTTTATACGGCAGCATTCGTACGTTTGAAACAAACATCTTGCTAAAATGGTCATAAATAAGTACACTACTTATTTTTTTTATCACGGCAATGGATTTCACTCCGAATAAAGTTAACAATTTTGAAAAAGACACGAAGAGAATATCAGAAAAAAGAAGATGGGGAGAGATATGGGAGCCATGACCTAGAAAAAACGAAAGCTAGATAACACCCGACAAATTTAAGCAGTTCTCTCTCATTCTGTCGACATTCTTATTTCACTTTTAACTATCTGAACTTCGCTTAAGTTTCCGCTCAACTGGATTTGTCTCTCTACTACTTAATTCATTTTCCACAACTTCCTTTCTCTCTCCCCATATTTCCTTTTATCCACTTTTTTTTCTAATAAATATTAATACAGTTGTAACTCTCTCAATTTTTAAGTCAAATTCGAACCTGACTATTTATTCTTATTCGAGAAGTCTTATAGAGGGTTGAAATAAATTTATAATAAGCTTGGGCTAAGCTATTATTATTTGCTCTTTTAACTCTTACTTATATTCTGCCCCGCATTGAACTCTCATACATAAGCTTTTCTTACGGATTTTTAAATCATTTTTGGATTAATACTTTCTTCACTTCTCTCTCTCTCTCTCTCTCTCTCTTTCTCTCTCTCTCTCTATTTCTCCTCCCATTCTGTCCGGGCCAACAAACAACTGTTACGTGAATGAAGAGAATTAACTACTAATAAACCCACAATTTAGAATGTTTGAACGACAGAAGTTATGAGCTTGTCATGAACGCCAACTGACTGCCTCTGAGTTTCCATTTCTCAGATTATGTACATCCTTAAGTATTCTCAAAAAGATAATTATAACTAAACATAGTATTGATACCATAATAGATTCGCATCTCACTTAAAAATTGACAAAGTTACAATGATATTAAAACGTTACAGTTTTTATTTTTACCTACCGGTGACGCCATTGTGCATCAATTTGCATACGCGGGTTCACATTACTGAATTGTCACCTCCTACACTGGTGATTGCGTAGCTTTAAGCACTAATGTTTTCAGGTAAAAAAGAATAATTATGATTGAATTATACTTATGTGTGTGTGTGTGTCAAAAACAGTTACCAAATGATTATTGAAAACGATTAATCATGAATTTCTTGGAATATCGTCTCCACAATTTCTAGCACTACTTTCCTGCATTCGCCAATTTCTACCGGAATAGGTCATTTCAAATCTACACATATACGTTACTCTTGCTCATTAACACTTACCTCAATACTACGAGGAATAAATACACATTAATAACTTAAATTCTCGGCAAATGTGAAAATGATGACAAAAAATTGTAAGGCATCCATGGATGGTCTTTGCTTTGGCTTATGTTTCCATCTTACTGAAACTCTACAGGTAAAGTGTACAGTAAAATCACTTGCATAATGGCATTGGAAAACAACGAAATGTTAAGAAATCGGATGTAGCACAGAGGTTTCAAGTAAAATGGCAAAAATCCTACACTTTCACAGACCAAATGCCACGTATGAAACGTATTTTCCCTGAGGTAAATTATTTATCGCCATCTCAAAACGGCCGTCCTTTCTCTCCAATATAATATTTAACTTCAATTAGAATTAAATGCTTTATATTTGTGTTAAAGCATCGGCATCTCTAATATACATTTGCAAATTCTCCCTTGTTACTCGTTCTGAATTTGGTGTGAATATTTGTAATTGTATTATGACTCATGAAAGGAAATTTGACAGTTTCCATATTTCCACTGTGTGTTACGTGTTAAAATAAATTATAGAAGAGGATATGAGCAGAAATAGCGAAGATCATTTTCATCGTGTTATACACGTTGTTTGAATAGTTTTAGTTAATTTGGTGAATTCTGCAATCTATATATATAAAAGCGAAAATGTGTGCATGTGTGTGTGTTTGTATGTCTCGCAAAAACTTTCGACAGAGGCGACGGATTTTAATGAGATTGGTATTATTTTGAAGCCCGATATCTTGGGCGACAAATATCGAAAAATTGTCTAAAAACATTAATTCCTTAATCCTAAACTGGACCCCTTTCTACAAGGAGCGGTGCCGAAAAAATCGTTCCTTCATTTTCTTTCCTCCTGCTACTACGACAGTGATGTCATGTTTAACCTATAAAACATTGACCTTAATTTTAAACAACCTGCAAGTTTATCCGTTCTCAATTGTATGTCTCTTTGTCGTATGGGTAACGTGTCAGGTTTTTTCCGCCTTAGCCTCGATGCTTTGGGTTCGAGCCTAACTTCCTACCTAAACTTTTTTCATCGTTTACACTTTTGTTTTTGCTTTGTTTTGGTTTTTCCAATTTTTTTAACATTGTTTTTTTTAATAATATTAAAACAGGGTCACCCCCTCTTACATACACACCTCCAAACACCCGGACAACGCCGGGTACCCCCGCTAGTCATTAATAAAGCAATGATTTGGTCTATAATTTATGTCGAACATATTCTCGTCCTGAAAGACATTAAGTAAAATATTGCGTTTTCTTTTTAAGTATTAACAATGTCTATTACTATTTCTTGAAGTGGAAAATTAAAAATGTAAATTTTGTATAATAAATGATATTAC
This sequence comes from Euprymna scolopes, assembly GCF_053919585.1. NCBI lineage: Eukaryota > Metazoa > Mollusca > Cephalopoda > Sepiida > Sepiolidae > Euprymna > Euprymna scolopes. The sequence continues at coordinate 50,289,107 of NC_136506.1, read as the reverse complement.
AAATAACCATATTTTTTCCTTGTCGTAGATCAATCTTAATATTTAATATTTTTATTATAATCAGTATTTTCAAAATTAAAATCCTCCAAATAATGCATAAGGTTTATCTATTTCCCTTTAATAGTAGCGGAGACTTAATTATGAATCAAAATGACAATAAAAGTATTGTAACATGATTGACTTGAGGGAGCGATTTGCTCCCCATTGGGGAGGTTGGGACCTCCCCTTGAGACCTGAGAAAGACGGAATAAATATGCTAAGACTGTTTAATTAATCCCGGACGACAGCGCATATCAAAAGGACTGGAATTAGATGATATAGGTATCTATTTTGTTTTACTGTTAAATTCACACACATACACACACACACTCACACACACACACACACACATATATATATATATATATATATATATATTGTGTTATTGCCCAAGCAGATACATATTTTGTTGTTAAAAAAATCCAATAACAGGAAATGTCAGACAATGTAGAAAGGAGATTGTACTTGTTGGCTCGGAGAACACCTTCAGACCATGGCTTTCTGAATGACAGGGATTAACCACGGATGTCATGTGAACGGATGTTAGTTTTGGTCCCTGGTTTCAAACTTCTAGACTATGGTTGAAGTTCACACACGCAAATCTATCTGGGTTTTCCCTGGACACGTAGCTTAATCTGATTGGTTAGGTGGATTATCCACCCCGACCCGCACCCTACTATAAGAGGCCAGTGCCGCTAAAAATTAGACAGATTAGAAAATTGGAGAGAGTTTTCGCCAACCTCGAGAGGAACCAGCTTCCGAACGCCTGACCACCCCCTCTCCATTCCGCCTGAGTATCATCTACGAATAAGAGAGATTGTGAATTTAAAAAATGCTTAGAACTGAACGTGTATATATCTGTAAAAAGACTGTAAATTTTGTGAAATAAATTTTTAGTAGAATAGAATTTTTATTTGTTTGTCTTCCTTCTTTCTGCTATATGCGAGCTTCGCTTTCCGTTTTTAGGAGAATTCTACACAGAGGCTCTTGGAATTTCATGCAGCGAGCTCCTGGCCGACTAGATATAACGAGCCACAGTCTCGAAGAAGATTAGAGTTCAGTTGCTTGACCTCACTACGCGAGTTCGGCTTCACACACACACACACACACACACACACAATCTTGTTTTAACAAATGAACGCACACACAGACATTTTACAAACTGTAAATATGTTATCCAAACGCTGGGGATTTATTAGTTAGATTAGATTCCACAAAGTGAATGAGGTATTGTGGTAAATGTTGCCAAAGTCAACATTCTTACAAATTTACTGAAGTTACAAAGACCCTGTACCCTCCTCCTCCTCAATTTCTTATAGGGTCTTGTGCCTAAGTTTGTTTAAGATTGTGATTTTTTCCTTTTACTTTTGGAATTTATTCATAATTTCATTGTAATTTTTTAATGAGAAAATAAACTATATAAATAAGATCAAATTGTAGTATCTGTTCTTAGAATTCAAGCAATCACATCTTTCGCCCTCTTCCCTCTAAACAGAATTAGGATATCATATTGTTACTAATACTAAAAAGAAAATGGCCGTTTGTTTTTGTTTTGTAAACATAGCGTATCGTTCCTCTCATCGGTAAATATTTTTAAGCGTAAATATTTTTCCTCGTCATTTTTCCTTGTCATTTTTCCTAGTCATTTTTCGTTATACTCCCATATTTTACTATTTTTAACCCGATAATCACGTTGGCATCATTTTCATAAAGTGAAAGTTAATATTTTAATTTGTGCGATACTGACATGTTACCGATAAAGAGTCTCTTATTTAAAATATACAAACGTCGCCATTAAAGCGTGCTGACGTCACATCGTGTGACATGGCTAAGCGTTTTTTCAAATACGTGTAAAATAACATTAGCATTCTAGTAAAATACACAGGAAAAACGAAAAAATGTCGCTTTTTCGGCCTCCCCATGCAATAAAACCGGCCAGATGACCAACTTAGAGTTGACCGTTGAAGCTAACATTTCGATATTTTTGTTCGAAGGTTGGAGCTTTAATATGATACAAAATTTGTCAAGTTTGGTTTTGTCTGTCGAAAGTTTTTGGCGGATATACAAACACACACACAAACACACCCATTTTCGTTTATATATATATATAGATTCATGTGAAGTTCATTAAAGTTCGATCATATTATGCTATCTCTATCTTTACTATTATATGAAAGGAAATCTGTGTGTGTCTGTGTGTGTGTGAGTTCCTTCCATATGGACTCTAAAACGGCTTAGCGTATTTTTATGAAATTTAACATGAAAGTACTTTATGTTCCTGGCAGTGGACTTAAATGGGGGTTGTATCGGAATTTTTTTCATGATTATTTATAATCGATAATCAAAATAATCTGATGTAGAAAGCAACAGGCGATTTTGACCAAAGTTAACAATTTACACAACTTTATCTCACAAGTGCATTTGAGAAGTTCATATCAATACATAAGCCGAAAAGTCCAATATATGAAATTAACAGTCAGTTTTTTTTTTTTATATGACAGGGGTGCGTTCGAAATGAATGTTTCTCTTCAAAGCACAACTGCATTATGATAATTGATTTTTTCATTTTAAACTTAAATTCGAGCCATTATCACCGCACATGCAGTAATGTCGAATACATAAAATCAATAGCAGGTTCTTTCATATTATAAGCGCGCAAGTTGAATGTTTCTTTTTAGAGCACAAGTGAAGCATATATGACTTTTATACTTTAAACTTTAATGCCAGCTGTTATTTTATAAAATCATCAGTAAGTTAACTACAACGCAATGTGCACTATAATGCATTGTGTACTAATTCATTACTGGGGGCAGGCGACGGGTTCATAGTTTACGTAGCCAATCTATCAATTTTATTGAAAAATGGGCGACTTCTCCGATTTCGATGACAATCAAAATATAGAAGCGTGGAACATACGTTGATTATCATTCAATCCCTGGCAACATCAGGTTTTCCTGCTAGTTAATAAATACATATTTTTATGTGTCTTATAATTGATAAGAAACTGCAAACATTAAATCAACCTAACACAGGGCAAAAAATAAATCAACAATTCATAGTTTTTTACAATAAATAAATCAATATGTAATATGCATATGAGCACAAGTTTTCTTTCTAATATGAATTTGACCAACACAGATTCTTTCTCTATATGAGCGAACCATTCGAATCGTTCACTGGAAAAAGTATATATTTATTGTATTTGTATATCTCCGCCTATAAAAGTATTGATCACGTATCGATTCTGTAGAGTTGTCGAAAATGGGCAAATATCGATTCAAAATGTTTGCTTTCTGTTTGTCATACATGGGTAACGTATTACTTGACGGCTTAATCCGGTCGATATTATGTGTTCCACTTTCTGCACTTGGTTCAAATCCCAATATAATTTTTCTCTCGATTTCGACTGTATCTTTGACCATCTGGCATGAAACCACTGGATCGTAGCGAATGCATCGTTGAATGCATTGCATAACAATTTTAATCATTGTCTGTATATTAACGGTTGTCAACATGGAAAGTAGGTTACTTGTATTGTTGCTTAAAAGAGTAGAAGATTCTATAAATTACGGTATTAGTTGAGTAGAGACAGAAGACAACAGATGGCTGAAATCAAATTTTGTTTGATAACATAATGTTTTAGTTCGATTTGTTTGTTGTATGTAATTGTTTGGATTGGTTCACCTTAAAGTTAAATAGTCACTGCAAAATACGTGTTTCAGAAGAAATTGGTCCTTTGCCGCCTAACTGCGGAGGTGGTAATAAATCTCAAAATATTAATTATATGCAAGAAAACACAATATATCTTTACGAATTTTTATGTTAATTCACATTGTATTACTCTTACTTATAAGTCTAGATACTCGTATATACCCAGCGTTACATTACTAATTTAAATTGAACCGTCCATGAAGAAAATTGTCTTTCGAAGTTAGTGATTTTACAGAATATAAAATATTAGAAGATTTATAACGCTTTTGCTCCCTAACGTAAGAATGTTGTGGCGAGGATATTGTTTTGAATTTATTAAGTAATATTACCGTTTAAATGTTACTTGTAAATTCATTAATTATAGAAAACTACAATTAATATTCACAACTACACTTTTCTTTTCTTAAAATATTGCAGAGAGAGCAGCATCAACGGATGTAGTCATAGTTTTTGAACACAGAATGCTTGGTAACTTAAACGCTTCATAAAAAATTAGTCGACAATAGAGTTATTACTTATTAATTTAAGACATTTCAAGTAAAAAATAATTAAGTCAATAAATATCCGTATTATTCTCTCGAAATAATGATTACTTAGTTTAATAAGTTGCCGAATCTGTTCTTTATACGACTAATACAGCTATTAAAATATCTGATCTGACATAATGTATTAAATTTCGTGAGTATTGTTTAACTTTTGGATGAAATGAATAATACTCGAAAGTTTAAATGAAATATTTAAAATATAATGAAGCCATTGCATGTTTTACCGAAATCACAAAGCATATAAAAGAGAAAACTATACAAAAGTGAAGCAGTTAAATATTTTCTGGACGTACCATCAAAGCGTACATCTATTAATGATTGATTACTTTGTATAGATGGGCATGTTTTTCATATTAATGCCTTGAATAATTATTACATAGGTTTACCTTATCTTCTGTTTTGATAGTTACCTCCTTATTCTATTTTTGGTTATTGTCGAATATAGTACAATGTTATTGCGCTATTATCGACTATTACAAATAAAGAAGACTTACTGTACTCGTTTCTGTCCGTCCTGTGGGCTGAGAAGGAAAAATTAAAAGATCCAAGATGGCGATCATGGTCTTTTAATGCCCAAGGTCTCGCACAATTCTTAAAAAATCACGTCTCACACGTGATTTTGAGGTGCGCCAGGGCACCATAAAATCAGTTTGCTGAGGGGAGTATGCAGAAACGTTCAGATCTGTATAGAGTGAACATAATCGTGCGACTTTTCCGAACTTGTTTACATTGGATAAAAGTCAACAATATTGTAGTCGGTCAAGAAGCAAGCCAGCAGAACAGTGTTCCATAGGCGAGTAGTTCAAAGAAAGAAGCGTTCAAACCTGTGTAGGGTAAACATCGTCGTACAACTTGTCAGATTTTTCTGATTCAAGGCATTTCGGCGTTTAGTTTCGTTATGGACCGATTCGATCTAAAACTGATTCCAGAGTTCGACGGCTCCTCCCGCCGTCCCTTCTATAGTGGTGGTGGACAAAGGTCGAGTGTTTCTGCAGACTATGCAAAAGAAATGATCCAGCACTAGTCATCCTGATGAGGTTCACGAAAGGTTCGTTCGCCGTTTATCAGCAACTCGGAGATGAACCAGACCTGGAGGAAGTTAGAAAAGCACTATATTCAGCCTTTGCTACGGACCCCTTCGTCGCCAGGTGGCAGTTCACCGAACGGTGGCATGGGCCAAATGAGACAGTGAATGTATACCTGGCCTATTTAAGGAATCTAGCTAGCTGCGCCGTTTGGTTGAGCGAGACACCAAATATTATAATGTGCGTTTTTGGCCGGATTCCCGGACAACCTCAGCTGACTGCTACGTCAAGGTTTAATGAGCTGGAGCTGGGCAAGTTACTGGCTAGAGCCCGGAATATTCTAAAAGACACTGCGGGGCCGGTGGCAGCAACTGTGGAAGCACCCGCACCGCCAACAGAAGCCGCGAAATGTTATAAATGTGACGGGCAAAAGCATTTTCTCAGAGACTGCCGAAACTAAGTGAAGGACGCACCTGGCCCAGTGATACAGAGACGCATGCGTTGCTAACAGTGCAACAAGTTGGGCCACGTAGCGAAAAGATGTCTGGGAAAAGGCACGAGGAGTAGGCTATTATTATTTTAACAAGACAGTCGTTTGTACTTTAATTGATTTTAAATACCAAAATAATTTGTAGAAACTGAAAAACATTTCGTAATTAATGCTTTTATTGAATTGTATATCAGGTGATTGATTTATAAATTGCATGTTGGTACATGAATGCAAACGTTAAATGCTAGCGGATGTCTATACAAAGAAATATATAACTTTATCGGGATATACAGTCAACTGTGATTGTGAGAAAGCCCCTTTAAATTCATAGCTTCTTTAAATTCATAGAGATTTGCCATCTTGAAACTGAAATTTTTGTATTGTTAGATTTTAAATTTCTAAGTAAATTATTGTTAATGAAACCTTACAAACTACAACTCGTTATGAAAAGTCATTTCGTTCAAATTTAACGCTAAACAAATCTCTAAAACATAACTGAATAAGGGAAAGGTCTAATATATGTAAATAATTTGTGCATCATTCAAAAATAATCTTCATTGCATTTTTCCTTGGTGAATATGTGACAGACAATATTAATGATAAACGCATTTTAATTTAACAGAGATTGTTTACATGGTCCGAAGGCCACTCGAGGATTACTGCTAATGAGTGTCCGGTAGTCACTGAGATAGCAGTGTATTAATAGTTATTGGTTAACATGGGGTAGAAATGGATTATTTAGGCGAGGCGAATTAATAAGAACTAGTTTACATTCGGCTGAAATACAACCATATTGTAGTCAGCTGGAAATCAAACCAGTGAAACAGAGTTCTAAAGGCAGACAGTTCTAGAAAAGAATATTTCTTCATAGAGTTTGCGTCTAGATATAGGCACAAATAGAAAGGGAAAACTGTTCATAGTTTTTATAGCCAGATGAGTGTTTTTTGTAAAACATTTAGCAAGGGGGACAATATCTTGAAGCTCATACAAGCACTTGCTATTATAAAAACGATAGAAAAGGGTTAGACTTGTAACGTAGGTTTGTTGGAAAGAGAATTTAGAGAAGAAAAAGAGAATTACCTACTAGATGTGGAAGCTTTTTCTTTTTAACTTTGTCAATTTTAGATAGGTAGCTTCCAACAACTCCCGCCCAGATACCTCGCTTTTATCCAGGTAGATAATAGCGTCAGAAGTTAGATATCTTCTGGAGTGGTCAAATGATGCAATCATTTTTCTGGTGACCTTGGCAACATATTGTATGTATGTTGTAGAGAGGTATGGGGCCCTGATAACATAGGGTTGAGTTCATGCAAATAGTTTGGCTTTGTCAGATGCTGACGAAATCACATCAGGCCCGTTGATGAAAGTTGGAGATAGAGGAACTAATCCTGTGTTCTTCTAATTTGGACATGATAGACTAAACACACAACGCTCTTGCGTTTTATATAATCTTTAACAGTGATTTATGGCAGTTCTACAGATGACCTTATTATGTTTAAAGCATTTGAAGTAATGGTTTTTATGTGAAATGGTGGCGGCACATTCAGAGTATACCGAGGTTGGCTGTCCGGTTTCTGTTGCAATTGTTTGGAGGATATGTAAGTCTCTATGTCGATAGTTAATCAATTAAGTAAGTACGGAGCTATATCAGAAGCATTCTTTTTAAACATATAACGTAAGCGTAGTTCTGAGATGAACGTTCGAAAACTGCTCGTCAGCCATCGAATACCGGTAAAATGTTCGATGGAGAGGGATATTTAGGGATATGTTATACGTTGGTTTCATCTTCATTAGGACAATCCAGTAATCAGAAAGTCCTAGCGGAATCAGAATTGAGAATAAGCAAAGTTCAAGTTATGTTGTTAGAAAATGACCGAAAAGTATTGTCAATTGTCCATTAGCATGGTTTTCCAGAGTAGGTTCGTTAAGAATATGAATCTGAGTTACGTCATAAGAAAGGGATTCATCATGGCAAAAATTTTCCTTCGTCATCCATATTATTTGAGTAAATTAGCCATTCAAATTGTGAACATTAAATGCTCTATAGACGTGAACGTTGGCTGTGCGATGAGCAGACAGAGTATGATAAATTTGCTGAGCCGTACTCTCCAAGATAATTATTCCAACAGTGTGAGGTAGGTAGAGGGCAAATGTAAATGTTGTGCTGTAGAATATGTGGTAAATAATACATAGCTTACCTGAGTGTAGCTGCCGGAGGTGAGGATGGTCTTCCAACAATCAAGAAGAACAATAGCATTGTGGTTATTTATGCTAATAGAGTAAGATAAATTGTTATAAAAACCTTCCTCCTTTGTGAAGAGTCTTCATTATTCTTTTTATGTTACTGTGGTTACAAGACCTGAGAAGAAGTTCGCGAAGAAGATTGTATTTTTTTCGCAACCTCACTTCAGGTTAGCTACTCTTAGTTATATGACTTTTTTTCCAACAAATAAGCAGTAATAAAATCTTGCTTGCAGATGTCCTACCACAAAAGAAAGAGCCCTTCATGTAAACAGATATTGCATGCCCATGAGGATCTTGATTGCCAACTTTGAATATCAAGTAAGAATAGCTCTGTATCAGGAAATCGGCTACGGAGACAGTTAAATTTTATTATTAAAAGAGCCAGTTTGAATTTCCCCGGTAGCTTACTAATCCGATGTATGTTGATAGAGATGTACCAGTGAGATAGATTACGTACTGTGAGTGTTTAATTACTTACTACCCTCTCTATCATTTCCCAAATATATATATATATATATATATATATATATATATATATATATATATTTAAATAAGGGATTAGTCACCAACAATGTGTATTTTTTAACATTATTTTATTATTCCGTGTCTTGGTTTTTCATTGAGAATTATGTTTGGAACATTGTAATAATGTTTATAAGTCATTGAAATCGTTTTTACGCGCGTTTCAGACGTTCTATGATGCGTCCTCGTCAGAAATTATTTTCAAATGTGTTGGAGATGTAAAAATGGCGATTTTCGAAGTTAATTTTAAGTTTTTCCAAGGGGTGGAGGCTTGTAAGTGTTTATTATTCATTGGCATGCTCAATTTTTATTGCTCTTTTATTGAGCTTGTGAGGGAGACCGTTGACCTAGCTGTAGTCGCTATCTCTTTCTCCCAATGTTTTTTTCTTTTCCTTTAGGGTGGGGTAGGGTGTGTGTGTGTGCGCGCGTGTGTTTGTGTGTGGGTGGGTGTGTTTGTGTGTGTGTGCGCGTGTGTGTGTGTGCGTGCGTGTGTTTGCTTTTATTGGTTTGGGAATGTGTATATGGTTTTATAGTATTTTGGGGTTATTTGCTTCTTATTTAGGAAGGCGGCTGTGATCCGAGGTCGTTACTAATGGGTATGTGTGGGGACGGGGGACTAGCTCTTCTGAAATAAGGGTAGGGGTGCTTTCATTCTATTTTGATATTTATTTTTTTGATTCTTGGATTTTAGTATTGTGATTTTTCGTTTTAGTCTTTTCGGGTATTCTTTATATTGTGTTTGTTTAGAAAGAGGAGTGTATTTAAAATAGGGGATTTTTTAATGTTTCAATTTATATGTCTCCCCATGTGGGTATGACCAGACCCAGGATCGGTTCCTAGTGTGGGGAAGATTTTGTTCCCAACTAGACTGAGTGAACTACAAATAACACTGCGGAAAATAGGATCCCCACTACCACTAATACAGATAGGTATTGAACTGGCTAAAAAAATTACAATAGACTAACTAAGAACCACAAAAGAACACAACAAAGAACAAATTCTAGCATACGTCTCTACACACAACACAAACAACCCAGAACTATTCACACAGATAACAAAAAACCTTATCCTCCTCAATCAGAACGACAAACTAAACAACATACTTAAAACAACAAAAATAATAAAAAGCAAACACCAACCCAAAAACTTAAAACACATCCTAACTTCCTCAAAACTCGTCCCACATACTCCAAAAGGAGTTACCAAATGCAACAAACCGCGATGTTGAGTATGTGACATAATAATAGAAGGTAACACATACACATTCAAAAACCCAGCACAAACATTCAAAATAAAAAAGGATCTAAATTGCACCTCCAGAAATGTAGTATATGCACTAAGATGCACAACATGCAACAAATCCTACATAGGCGCCACCAAAAATGTCAGCAATAGAGTGGCCTTACATAAGAGCAACATCAAAATTGCAGATAACAGACACCTCTATGTTTCAAAACACGTGCACACATGCAGTGGAAACAGCTTCAAAATAATGCCAATCTTCCAAACAGACAATTATTTTTATTTACTTACACAGGAAAAAAACTTCATCACCAGATTCATTCCTGAACTGAACAGAACCTAATACCATCACACAAAAACATGAAATGCAAGGTACACTCGCATGCACACGCATACACATACACATATACACACCCACACATAAATCAGAATCGACATATTAAAACACATACACGTGCGCGCATACAACCACAGACAGACATAACACCCCTATCTCTAATACAACAAACTGAACAACACCAACCCTAATTAACTTCGAAACCAACAACACTAGGAAAAACCTAGAACCATAGTATAATATCTGTTCCAACAGCTCGCTCCCTCCACAGTCAGTGGAGGAGAACCCCCTCATGACTAAAACAACTATCATCCCTTCTATCATCCCCCTCCCATACCTATACACCCTCCAATGCCCCCCTCTAGGGAACAAAATCTTCCCCATACTAGGAACCGATCCTGGGTCTAGCCATACCCACATGGGGAGACAAATAAATAGAAACATTAAAAAATCCCCTATTTTAAATACACCCCTCTTTCTAAACAAACACAATATAAGGAAACCCCGAAAAGACTAAAACGAAAAATCACAATACTAAAATCTAAGAATCCAAAAAATAAATATCAAAATAGAATGAAAGCACCCCTACCCTTATTTCAGAAGAGCTAGTCCCCCGTCCCCACACATACGCATTAGTAACGACCTCGGATCACAGCCACCTTCCTAAATAAGAAGCAAATAACCCCAAAATACTACAAAACAATATACACATTCCCAAACCAATAAAAGCAAACACACGCACACACACACGCGCGCGCACACACACACAAACACACACAAACACACACACCCTACCCCACCGTAAAGGAAAAAAAATTAGGAGAAAGAGATAGCGACTACAGCTAGGTCAACGGTCTCCATCACAAGCCCAATAAAAGAGCAATAAAAATTGAGCATGCCAATGAATAATAAACACTTACAAGCATCCACCGTTTGGAAAAAAACTTCAAATTAACTACAAAAATCGCCATTTTTACATCTCCAACACATTTGAAAATAATTTTTGACGAGGACGCATCACAGAACGTCTGAAACGCGCGTAAAAACGATTTCAATAACTTAAAAACATTATTACAATGATCCAAACATAATTCTCAATGAAAAACCAAGACATGGAATAATAAAATAATGTACATAAATACACATTGTTGGTGACTACTCCCTTATTTAAATATACATCTTTCTTTCGTTGGAATTTCTTAACCCATTTTATATATATATATATATATATATATATATATATATATATATATATATATATATCCGATATATATATATCCGATATATATATATATATATCCGATATATATATATATATATATATATATATATATATATATATATATATATATATATATATATATATATATATAAATATAACACGGAAATTACATAATTGTCGATGCAATAATTTATTTCAACCTTATGGTATTTTCAAGCATCTAAACTAGACAATTACATTTTTGATACTGAAAGAAAGAAAGAAAAAATCGGGCCTCGACCGTCAAAGAAACCAGAGGGGGTGGTAGTAGCAATCCACTTAATACATGTTTTAGAGAGGGTGGGAGGGATTTTTTAAAGGAAAACAACAACAAAAGAAAAAAACAACAAAAATATTATGACACTTATAAATGGTAGCTCGATGTAACCACAGATACACACACACACAACACACATACACACACACCCACACACATACACACACACGCCCCTAAATATGCACGTTCTTACACGTAAATGCCTTGAAACGCATTTGCTAACCTAGGAAGAAGGGGAGAAATATACGGATATAGAGAGAAAGAAATAAAATAAACAGCGCGTAATGGAAAAAGAAGAAGAAAAAAAGAGGAGACAGTGACCAACCGCTGCTTGTCACATGGTTTCATTAGTCTAGAATCTCTGAGAAAGATAAGGGAAAGAAAATTGAGATTATGCTCGCGTCCTATAGCTAATTGAGTCATGGAAAGTAAGTCTATTAAAAGATAAATAAAAAAATTAAAAAAATTTATATACAAAGTTTTAAAACTGTATGTTATTATGTTAAAATTAGTTAGAAATAAATATTATCTTATAATACATTTAAATATTGTATTTGTAATATATTACTATGAATTCAAAAAATTGAGTCTTATGTAGTTAATATTTTATATATTTTTATGTAATTAATTTTATTGGTGATTATAGCGGTCGTTGTAATTTTGCTCAATAATATTTCACTTCTTAATTGATTAAGAAGCAGAAAATTGCAATATTAGTCGCCCCCAATTCGATAGGACGTATATAGTTTCGGTTAATATATACTTTTATTCACTCCGTACACAAAAGTACTTTCATGCACGCATAAAGAAATAAATAAAATAGTTATTATTTTACAGTTTTGTGTTGATTTATATTAAATCTAATAATGTCTAGTTGTAGTATTTGATCTTTTTGACTTAACTCAGTTTAATAACTAATGTATTATCCGCAGAGAACAATTATTTTCTTAAAGCTATCTCATTTATTTATAAGTAATTTGGATAAACAGGTACTTCGGGAAAAAGGACATCTAACTTAGAATTCGGACAACAAATCATCAAGTAGTTATTATCGAGTATATACCGGACAGCACTATAATTGCCAGTGGGGTGGGGTGGGAGGGCTTATCGTAAATAATCTAATGGTGTTAAATTTGGTGTCTTTACCATTATAGAATTATCTGTTCGTCGGATCTGGAGTTATTGCTTATTTTAAATTTATATTTATGTCTACATCTGGCCATCAGTTCATCTCGTTTGTTTAGGAGATTATTGTGTTCGTACTTCAGGATTCTTATTTTTTCCTCGAGGCATAAACTGCATCTCTGCCTAAAGCCGTTTGGAACATCCGAATAACATAGGATTGACCATGAAATCACTGGAGATCGGTTCTCATTTTTTAATAACCACCATTGTTTAGATAATTCGGTTTTGTTTTTAAGTTCTGGGTTATTGAAAGAATGTTTATGGTCATAAAAACGCTGTTTCCAGTTTCCGGCGGAGATACCGAAGTAAACTTTTTTGTCCCTGTTATTATTTTCTGGGTGGATCGTAGCCTTATAAACCACGCACTCAACTTTACAATTACCGTCCAGTGGGCAGTTATTTTTCATTTGGCAGTTACATTTGTCTACTGTAGCCTTATTTCTATTAGAGTTGTTTAATATTTTACTATTATGAGTGCTAATTATTCTGTCCATGTTTTTAGTGCACGAGTAACTTATTTTAATGGTTTTTCTATTAAATATCTTCCTAAGTTGATTATTTATGGTAAAATGCTTATCTATTAGGTTCAAAAATACTTTCCCTATGTTTATGTGTGATAGTTGACAGTAAGGGGGATTAAACCATATTATTTTCCGGCTTCTTTTCTTAGATTTATTTTTATTTTTATTTTCCTTCTTAATATATGTGAGTTTTTCACTGTATCCGCTTATCTCTAGTGCTCTATTGTATAATCTTTTATTTGCTTCAAAAATTTCTTTGTTAGCCGAAAGTTTATTAATGCTAGTATTAATCGTTTTATGTATTTTTTTAATTATGCAACTTGGATGTTTAGATCTAGTATTAATATAAGATGGTGTGTTATTATCTTTATTGAACGGCTTGTATATCCCCTTTCTTAAGTCTAGAGTTATATCTAGATAATTAACTTCTTTACAATTTGGGGTTATATCTATTTTAAATCCAAGGTATTTGAAGGCTCTTACTAATTTTTTTTATGTATTTTCGATAACATGGGGCCGTCACTATTAGGGATAACAATTAGTCCATCATCCCTGTATAATCCCACTAAGTTAGGCTCTATAATTCTGCTAATAGTGTACATTATAAATATGACCACTAAATCGGAAATCTGGGCTGAGTCAAAAGCCCCCATCGGGACGTCAAATTCGTTTTTATTCGATTTGATCCATGTTTCCTGATTGTTTAAAAGGATTGATCTGCGACAAGCCATAATTAATTTTACCTGATCTTCGGATACATCCACGAACTCATGAACAGCATTAATTATGATAGGAATTTCGTGGATATATTCGTAGCATAATTAATGCTGTTCATGAGTTCGTGTCAAAATATCGTTAAACTCACGACTGGTTCAGCAGCTGCCGATAACATAATGGTTATGAGCCTTGACTATCGTACGGGCGGTCGGGTTTCAATCCTGGCTTAAGGTAGTTGCCTGTCTTGCCGAACTGATGAGCTGTGAAACAGCGAAATAGTACAGTATGTGGATGACTATATATATATATATATATATATATATATATATATATATATATATGTATATATATATATATATATATATATATATATATATATTAAGTAAAGTGATTTTCAATTTAAAAATTAAAAAAAGAAATTTTAATTTAAAAATCAAATTTTAATTCAATTAAAAATCAGTTTCATAAGAAGGAACAACAACAAAGTCAATTATCTGTACGATCGTTTCGGAAATCCGTGCTTTTTATTTGTGGTATACATGAAGTTATGTAGAACAATTATATATAGTTTTTTTGGTAAGCACGGTCTCCTCATCAGCAAATTTAGGAGGATTTTTATTGAATTTAAAAGACACCATAAATAAACCAAGCATTAAAAGTAAGTCAGATGGATCTGAAAAAATTGAAATAAAAGGTTTGGATTTAAGATTTATAAGAAAATTAATATAGGTTATAGATAGAAATGAGTAGAAAAAATATATATTTTTGAATTCACATAATAAATTTGATTTAAAAATATATAGAGATAGTTACCTTTTAGTTTTCTTTTTTTGAAATCAGGAACTGTGTTTAAAGTAGTCATTTAGATGTTTGCTATAGCTTTTTATTTTATTGAATGATGAATTTTAAAAGGGTGACGCTCGTGCAGTAAATTGTTTCCGTTAGCGTATTTTGATTTAAAGACGCTACAGTTAATATATATAGAGAGAGTATTTATTTTGCAAGTTTTTAAGGGGAGATAATTGTCATGGACTTTATTTATTATTTGATTTATGGGTCTAGGGGAGGTAATTGGTCTAACTTAATTTATTAAAAAAAAAAGAAAAAAAATTGTAATCTATTTTTACTAATGAGTAATTTTTAATGATTTAAGGTGGTTTATATTTATGAAATTTAAACCAATGTTTATGATTACATATCAGAAGCTCGTGTCTTGAATTTACTAGTTTGGTTGTATTTTTTATATCTTCATATTTTAAATTTTTTAGGGTTTCTTTTGTACATAGTGGACAAAATTTATCTCCTGGTTTATATGATTTGCAAGTCTCAATTATTTGCCATTTTAAGTTGAAAGAAATATTGCTATTTTTTAGTTGCCAAATATAGTTGGATAGAGTA
This sequence comes from Euprymna scolopes, assembly GCF_053919585.1. Lineage (NCBI taxonomy): Eukaryota > Metazoa > Mollusca > Cephalopoda > Sepiida > Sepiolidae > Euprymna > Euprymna scolopes. The sequence continues at coordinate 50,273,593 of NC_136506.1, read as the reverse complement.
GTTTGGTTTGATAGAGAGTTATTTTTAAAAGAATGTTTGTGCGTTGGAATTCTATGTTTTATTGGGCCAGATGTTGAACCAATATATAGTACCGGCAGATAAAACTGGAAATTTCTACACAATGGACTATATACAATATAAAAATCTAATATATAAAGAACTTAATAAAAATTATAAAACTACTAATAAATCAGCACTAAATAAAATAAATAATGATGCAAAAAACATTTTAACTAAACTTAAAATAGATAAATACACAGAAATAACGGTACCAGGTACCCCGAGATTTACTTTAAAAGACCACAAACACAGCTTCAATATTAACCCTACTATTAGACTCATTTGCCCCTCGAAATCAGATATAGGACTGGTTAGTAAAAACATATTAGATAGAATTATCCCCAAAATTAAATCCATAATAAAATACCCACTATGGCAATCCTCTAACCAAGTAATCGACTGGTTTTCTAATATTCAAAATAAAAATAATATTAAATTTCTTTCTTTTGACATTGAATCATATTACCAATCTATATCACCTATCATACTTAATAAATCTCTATTAATGGCACGAAAATTAACTTATATAACTCAAGACGAAATTAAACTAATACTTATAGCTAGACAGTCTTTAATAACATTTGATAATAAATATTGAACCAGGAAAAATACCCCTAACCACTTAAACATTTTAATGGGATCGACGGACTCAACTCAGGTCACTGATCTAGATGGCCTTTCCCTTTTAAATGAAATACATTGTATACTCCATAAACAATTCAAACTTGAAGGAGGGCTATATAGAGATGATGCACTTTTCATAACGAATTCTACTAATAAAAATTATGAAAAAGCAATTAAAGCTCTACATAAATTATTTAAAAATTATGGACTTAGTATAAAAATCGACCCTAATAAAAAAATTGTTAATTTCTTAGACATAACCTTAAATCTTGAAAATTCTACCTTTGAACCATACCATAAACCTAACCAATCACTCCTATATGTCCACAATCAATTAAACCACCCTAAATCAATATTAAAATCAATAGTTCCCAATATCGAGAATTTCTAGACTGTCTTCTACTAAATCAATATTTACCAAAAATGAAAAATACTATAATGAAGCCCTTAAAAACTCTGGATATAATTCACAAATTAGATTCATAAATGAAAATGATAGAAACATAAACTGCATTAAAAATAAACCTATTAAGAGCGTAATAACATATAATATGGCAATGTCTTCCCGTATACGAGTTAAGAAAAATAACCAAGAGACAAAAAAAGATAAAACCAAACTACAAATATTAGATAATAATACAAATAAACAGCAAACTAAAACCCGTAAACGTAAGAATAGACACAAGGAGATCCTATGGTTCAACCCCCCGTATTCCAAAACCTAGAAACAAACATAGCCAGATAATTTTTTAAAGTATTAGATAAGAACTTTAAAGCCCCCCATAGATATAATAAAATTTTCAATAAGAACACAATTAAAGTCTCTTACTCTACTATGCCTAACCTTCATCAGAAAATAATTAGCTCTAATAATAATAAAATGAATAAACTACAAAATACAACTATACAAAATACATCGGACTGTAACTGTAGAAGAAAAAATAAATGTCCCCTACAAGGCTCATGTAAAATTAAAAATGCTATCTATAGCTGCACAGTATCAAAAACTCCAAATCTACACGAACCTATTCAACCCACCACATAATAATCCAACAATAGACCTAACGGAAAATAATCACAATAATCAAGAGGTAATATATATTGGTTCCACATCTGGCCCAATAAAACATAGAATTTCAACGCACAAACATTCTTTTAAAAATAACTCTCTATCAAACCAAACTACTCTATCCAACTATATTTGGCAACTAAAAAATAGCAATATTTCTTTCAACTTAAAATGGCAAATAATTGAGACTTGCAAATCATATAAACCAGGAGATAAATTTTGTCCACTATGTACAAAAGAAACCCTAAAAAATTTAAAATATGAAGATATAAAAAATACAACCAAACTAGTAAATTCAAGACACGAGCTTCTGATATGTAATCATAAACGTTGGTTTAAATTTCATAAATATAAACCACCTTAAATCATTAAAAATTACTCATTAGTAAAAATAGATTACAATTTTTTTTTTTTTAATAAATTAAGTTAGACCAATTACCTCCCCTAGACCCATAAATCAAATAATAAATAAAGTCCATGACAATTATCTCCCCTTAAAAACTTGCAAAATAAATACTCTCTATATATATATTAACTGTAGCGTCTTTAAATCAAAATACGCTAACGGAAACAATTTACTGCACGAGCGTCACCCTTTTAAAATTCATCATTCAATAAAATAAAAAGCTATAGCAAACATCTAAATGACTACTTTAAACACAGTTCCTGATTTCAAAAAAAGAAAACTAAAAGGTAACTATCTCTATATATTTTTAAATCAAATTTATTATGTAAATTCAAAAATATATATTTTTTCTACTCATTTCTATCTATAACCTATATTAATTTTCTTATAAATCTTAAATCCAAACCTTTTATTTTAATTTTTTCAGATCCATCTGACTTACTTTTAATGCTAGGTTTATTTATGGTGTCTTATAAATTCAATAACAATCCTCCTAAATTTGCTGATGAGGAGACCGTGCTTACCAAAAAAACTATATGTAATTGTTCTACATAACTTCATGTATACCACAAATAAAAAGCACGGATTTCCGAAACGATCGTACAGATAATTGACTTTGTTGTTGTTCCTTCTTATGAAACTGATTTTTAATTGAATTAAAATTTGATTTTTAAATTAAAAATTTTTTTTTTAATTTTTAAATTGAAAATCACTTTACTTAATATTGAATTAGCTCTAGGACATTTAACTATCCAGCTTATTATATATATCTAAATTACAACGAGCATTTCCTGTATTTTAATTAAACTAGTAATTTCACTGTTACATTAAAATACACTTAGCTCTTTAGACTATTATTCTAATCTCCTTTATATATATATATATATATATATATATATATATATTAGTATATTTAGGCATCAGTTTGTCATTTCAGCAGAAATTATTAAATGCAACGAAGATACTTTGCTTTATTATTCTTTATTTTTATTTATCGATAATTTTCAATTTTTTACTCTTACTCACTTTCACCTCCTACACATCTGAAGATTATTTGCAGTCAAATCAGAAGCTCTTCTGATGATTATGGACATTTCCTCAATATTTTCAATTTTGATAATGAAAAAATTATACGAAAAATCAAAAAATGAAAAGAAGAATCATAAAGCAAAGTAAGTATCTCCGTTGTATTGAGTATGCTTGTATATATATATATATATATATATATATATATATATATATATATATATATATATATATATATATATATATATATAATCCGTCGCGGTTACCACCTGACGAAGGCCAGAGGAAGTTGGCCGAAACGTTGTGCACCAATAAAAAGATAAGATGAGACTAATAGTCCGAAATAAAATAAAATTAACATACAATGCTCATCTCAAAAATAAAAAATAAAAATTCCAATAAGGAATAATATATATATATACCAATCGGTACGGACCCGACTATGGAAGATCAGATAATAAATAAATGTGGATTTATAAGATCAAAGAATCCAACCTTGATCGCCCTTCGGGGCCCGTGGCGCAGTTGATAGAGACGTTGAATCTCTACGGTTCCAGATGAACATTGTCTGAAGATAGCGGTTTCAATCCCACCCAAAGCGTGCCAGAGATAATTGGTCAAAAATGTGGTGAGACGACAACAACTACGGATGGCAGTGATGGCTGAGAATGCAGTTAGGAGATTCGAAGTTCCTATCCGTCGCGGTTACCACCTGACGAAGGCCAGAGGAAGTTGGCCGAAACGTTGTGCACCAATAAAAAGATAAGATGAGACTAATAGTCCGAAATAAAATAAAATTAACATACAATGCTCATCTCAAAAATAAAAAATTCCAATAAGGAATAATATATATATGTACCAATCGGTACGGACCCCACTATGGAAGATCAGATAATAAATAAATGTGGATTTATAAGATCAAAGAATCCAACCTTGATCGCCCTTCGGGGCCCGTGGCGTAGTTGATAGAGACGTTGAATCTCTACGGTTCCAGATGAACATTGTCTGAAGATAGCGGTGTCAATCCCACCCAAAGCGTGCCAGAGGTAATTGGTCAAAAATGTGGTGAGACGACAACAACTACGGATGGCAGTGATGGCTGAGAATGCAGTTAGGAGATTCGAAGTTCCTATCCGTCGCGGTTACCACCTGACGAAGGCCAGAGGAAGTTGGCCGAAACGTTGTGCACCAATAAAAAGATAAGATGAGACTAATAGTCCGAAATAAAATTAACATACAATGCTCATCTCAAAAATAAAAAATTCCAATAAGGAATAATATATATATATATATATATATATATACATATATGTATTTATATATATGTATATAAATATATTTATATATATACTAGCTGTACCCTGCCATGCGTTGCTGTGGCTCAATTTGGCGCAATGGAAAAAGTTCCAAAATGAGAAAAAGCATGTTTCTTATAAGTTTAATTTTCCATTTTGCATGGGTACACAGTTTTTGTTGTTCTATTTTCTTGGCTGAATTTCTGGTTTGGTAACTCTTGAATATGTAACATAAATTGTCCATGTGAAAAAACAAAGCTTGGATTGGTTTATATTTCACAACATGATAATTAGTACACCAAAATTCAGTTGCAATACATGCGGTGGAATCCCTTGCAAATATAGCAGTTGGATAATTAACCACTTTATATGCTTTCACAACAGTGTCGGTGGATTTGTATTTGACTACCTCACTTGGAATTTTACATTGAATAATAGCGTTAAGTTCATGGGCGTCTTTGTATTGACCTGCAAGAATAGCTCATTCACTCAGTCAAGTGGAATTCTTATAATTTGAATATAGGCAAAAACCTTATAAACTAACTGTTCTTTTGATGAAATAAAATTACAGAAATTACAGAAGTTAAAGTCAAAGAATTTTGCCCTTAACTCTGATCAGCTGGCACTTTTTCGTACCCAATTTCCCACAAGTGATGCAAAATCTTTTGTGCGGATCAAACAGTCTACAACTGGAGATGCATATTCTGATTTAAGTTTAATGTCTTCACATGGAACAAAAAAAGTAGAGTATTTGAGGCAAGCATTTATTTCATCTGCTGATGTTGATTGAAGAATAACAGGTAACATTTGTCTGAAATCTTTTGCAAGCAATATTACTGCATTCCCAAATGGTCTGACATTGCCACGCAAATCTTGCAAGGATCGACCAAGAGCCTCAAGTGATTTTTTTGCGTACCATAGTGCATTCATTCTAAGCAATGTCATTTTGTTACCAAATGGCTGCCAAAATCAATTTAATTAGAAAGGTTTTACCAGTTACTTCTGGTGCTGTTCAAGGTAGCAGTAATTGCCAAATAACTTCTATTCTCACAGTCAGTAAATTAGGTGACTAAAATAGGATTTATCCATGTTTTGACAATGCCTTATTAACTGTAATTAATTTAGGAGACTAAAATAGGATGAAGGATTAGAGATGGACAGATAGAGAGGAAGATATATAGATAGAAAAGAGAAAGTGATATGAACATAGAGAAAGAAAAGGAGATAGAGAGATAAAGGGATTGATAGATAAAGAGAGAGGGGGAGAGTTAGAAACAGAGAGGGATGAGACAGAGAAAATGAGAGAGATAGAGGGAGTTAGAGAGCGAAAGGGGCTCAAAGAGAGATGGAGGGGGAATATAGAGAAAAAGATAGATTGAGAGAGGGAAAGGGAGAGATGGATAGAGAGAGATATTAAGAGAGGAAGAGAGAGGGGAGAGAAACGGGTGAACTACACTTCACCGTTTTTTTCCTCGTTCAGTAAAGAAGAAATCTTTCGAGACTTAGACAATTTTAATTTTTTGTTACTATCCAGAGTAACCCTTTTTTGTGCGGGGTAGATTTTCCAGAAACAGACCGGGTTATCTGTACTTTCACTTAACAAATTAATAAAAGAAAAAAGATTTTGTAAAATTTGAATTTAACATGAAAATACTATTTTAAAAAATAGCACGATAACATAAGTGCACAAGTACCACTTTATGTACTCCTTGGGCGTTGAGTTCCATGGCGACCAGCATAATTATTTAATGGTCGCTCTCTTAGACCCCGCCCCCCAGTCAAGGCTAATGCATGCGCACGTAACATTTTTTATTTATTGAGGTTGGCTTAGTAACTAAACGATTTATTGATAATTTCGTAACCATTAAACGCATGCCGGAAGATTTCAATTGGTTCATTATTGTTGTAATGAAAAAAAGTTTCATTCAACACAAAACCAAAAACACATATTAATGATAAATGATTTATTATTATATTTATTAATGATAAATGATTTATTATTATATTTATTAATGATAAATGATTTATTATTATATTTATTAATGATAAATGATTTATTATTCACTGAAATTTTCTCATTTTTAGATAAAAAATGTAAAAAAAAGTTAATAAAAAAATAGTTGCTTATGTGCGCATGTAAAAATGTTTGTAGAAGTGAGAAATTATTTTAATCATTTAAAAACTTGTCTTATTTTTTTGTTTTATTTTTAGATTAGGTCCACCTTATAATCACCCCAACATCCTCATCTTAAGAACAGCTTCCGGAATAAACACCACTTTTGGAGGAAGGGGAGGTTATTTGCAAAATTTAACTGATATTTGTTGTCAGCATACCCACCCGAAAATACTATTAAAAAAAGGGGAGAGGTTCAGTGCCCGTTGCAGAGAAGTAGATTCATTTATCAATGAAAGTTGGGAAGAAGTAAATTTATTTATCAATAAAAGTCGTCATTTAAAAAAGAAAATCGTGGAGGTGGACCTAAATGTAAATATTTACCCAAAAAACTATCCCGAAGTTTATTAGAAAAACGTCTTGTTTTCGCACTATTCAACAATCTGTTCATCCACGCATGTAAATTAAAAAATATTTGTAAAAGTGAGAAGTTATCAGTAAATGATTTAGTTTTTTTTTTTTACATTAGGTCCACCTCCACAAATGTTAAGAACGGCTTACAGAATAAACACCCTCAACCTCTCCATGTTAACAACGGATTTCGGAATAAACACCATTGGGGGGATTTGTTGTCAACATACCCATCCGCAAATACTATTAAAAAAAAGTCAATAAAAGTCGTCATTTAAAAAGAAATTTAAAATCAAATGTTTGTAAACGTGAGAAATTATTAATAAATGTTTCTTAACATTTTTCGGTGCTAATACAGAGAGTGATCCGCGCTATTTTTTAAATCGTATTTCCACGTTTAATTACAGTTTTATGTTTTTTATTCAATTGCAAGGTTAAAGTACAGAATAGGTACAAAACACCCTCCCCTCCCCATGTTAATAATGGCTTTTTAAATAGTAACGTTATTATTTCAACAGGGATCACTCTCTGCATGAGTACCCATTTTCTTTTAATATTCATAAAAAGTAAAACTTTTTTTCAAAATAAATAAATGTTTGTAAATGTGACAAATAATCGTTTAGTTACGGCAACGTCAGTAAATAAAAGATGTTACGTGCGGAGTGGGGTGGGGACTAAGGGAGCGACTATTATTTTTTTCTGCTGGTCGCCATTGAACTCAACGTCCAAGGAGTACCAAATTGTATTTTTTTTTTGTTTGTCAAATAAATAAATTTCAAGCAATTTTTACAATAAATAATAGATAGCAACTTCGTTAATTTTACGACTCGCCCCAGCATATTATAAACACCCTAACTTCCATATGTTAAAACGGCTTTCGGAATGACCCCCCCCCCAATCTCCCCATATTTAGAACGGCTTTCGAGGTTTATGAAGGGCGTGTTATTTTTTAACATGGGGAGGTTAGGGTGTTTATAATACGTTGAGGCATGTCGTAAAAATGAAACAGTTTAGAAAAAGTTAAAACAAACTTTTTTATGTAAACAAAAAAAGAAAAGAAACTAAACAATTAAAACGTAATGTTTCATGAGTGAAAAGCCTTAACATAAATAAAGGTATTTACAATTTAAAAATTGGTAAGTACATAAATTAATTTAAATTTTTAAAATATGGGATTTTATTTTTGTGCTAATGCAGAGAGTGATCCGCGCTATTTTTTTAAATCGTATTTCCGCGTTTAATTAAAGTTTTATATGTTTTTATTCAATTGTAAGGTTAAAGTACATAATAGGCACAAAACACACCCCTTCCCCATGTTAAGAATGTCTTTTTTAATAATAACGTTATTATTTCAGCACGGATCACTGTCTGCATGAGTAACTTTTTTTTTACTCATCTTGTAATTCGAGAGTAGTTGAAACGGAATTTACCAGAAATATTATTGGGCAGTTTCGCAGAAACGACTTGGAAAAATATTTATATTTTCATTAGTATTTTTATAATTCGTAATGTAAAATTATTTTAATAACATGCAAACATTCATTGACTTTACAGATAGATTTTCTGAAAATTTCAATAAAATTGGTAATGTAAAATATGGTTGTATAAAGTTTGAACGAACCAAAATTACATTTTTATATATATATATATATAGATTATCAAAGAAACGCGGCATTGAATGATGATCAACGAAAGATTAACACTCACATATGTTTATTGCCATCGACATCAGTGAAATCGCCCATTTTTCAAGCAAATCGATTGATTACCTGCTCTGGTATAGGACCCATCGCAGTGCACCACTAGAAAGCTTTACATACTTTACATACATATAGTGATATAGTGCACAATAATTATTATCTATCTTTCACTTTCAAGTACCTATTATTTATTTTATAAAATATTTTTATATTAAATGCCTTGCATTAAAGTTAAACATGCAAAACCCACATACTATGAACAGAAACATTTATTTCACTCTCCTGCCATATAAAAAAATCTGCTATTAATTTTCTATACCTGGCTTTACTAATTATGCGGTGATAATTACTTAGATTTATCTTTAAGATGAGAAAGTAAAGAATCATAGTGCAATTGTGTTTTAAACAGAACCTAGCGTTGACATTATATATCGGTCCTCCCGTTTCCTGTGATAATAACACTTGTGATGTAAAGCTATGTAAGGTAAGAATTGCCTATTGATGTCTGCCATATTATTTCGATTATCAGTTATCGATACTAATCAAAATAATTCCGATATAAAACCTAAGGACATTGCGTATGACATAAAGCGGCTATCGATCCAAAAATATAGCATTTTTGTTTCTATTCGAAAAATAATACCTTTTGTTTCTATTAGGAAAAGAGTATTCTTTATATCTATTAGAAAAACAAATGTTTTTTTCTATTCGAAAAATAATATTTTTTGTTTCTATTTTTTAAATATTACTTCGTGTTTTAATTTAAAATATAATATTTTTTTGTTTCTATTAGAAAAGCAATAATTTTGTTTTTATTATAAATACGTTTGAAAGTTTAATCGAGAATTAATAAGAAAAATTGCACAGCAACTTAAGAGGTTGGGATATCGAAATATAAGCTTTTAATATCTAAGCACATGCACATTTTAGAGATTTATTTACATATTTGAAACAATATGAAAGCTATTCTTATATTTTGAAAGTGTAGATTAAATTCATTGCTCTAGATTCAAGGTGCACGGGTTAAACATTCATTCAAACCTTTTGAAAGTAAGTTGACAAATACGTAAATAATTTATTTAATTCTACCTATCATCACAATCGTAATGATGATTGAAGAATTCTGCGTTTTATACGCCCTTTTCTCTGTGTATCGTATATGTTGGATTTGTTTTTATTTATACAGGTCAAAATTTATTTAATTGTACTCATCATTGCTATCGCCATCATCATTGAGAAATTCTGCTCCTTCAATTTTAACTTGGATTAAATCACACAGTACTCCTTGTTCTACATGACATATGTGTTTGATTTGCTTTTCCTATATTCCTGTTTTAAAGAGAGATAAAACTCATATTCGAAACACGTATCGTCAGTCCTGAAATAAAGTCTAATCCAAGGGAAACACCACTGTAAGAAAATTCAGAGTAGAGCCCCGTAAGTAGTTTCTGTTACCAAACTCTGACGAGTTTTTAGTAATATTTGAGTTGTTCCAGCCGTCCTGACTATGTCGTGCCATTGGATCCAGATTGTTTTGTAAGCAATAGAGTGTGGACAGTGCTGCGCAAGTACTCTTCATTTTAAACTAATTTAAGCGCAAGTCGTGATATTGCAGAAGTTGTGGGTCAACTACACAAGTCATGTTGTGACGGGAAAATGGCGACGTAGCAGGTGTTGATAGACTGGGAGCCACAACACACAAACCTGCACACAGACAGCTCAAGCTGTATGGTCACCTTTCTTCTGAGCGAAAAATCAGAGGAACCTGGCAGACACCTTATTGACTGAGCAGCCTTCTTTACGAATGATATGCTAACCTCCATAGCATCAGGAAGGGGCCCTGAAAATTGCCTGCTTCGTCCCACCTGTGCAAGTGTACCGCAACTGTACCGCAACTGGCAGAGATCCCGTATTTAGCGGCAAAAATCAACAACAAGCGATTACTAAAATCATTATAGGTACACGAAACACGTACGTACTCATATTGACAACCCAAAAGAAAGCGAACAGCTTTAATAGCAAGAGATCTTGGTCGCCACAATATTTACATAGTAAACACCACATCACAGGAGAGAAAAAAGTCAACTATACTTTTTCTAGAACGGGTGTAGTGTTGGAGAATGTAGAGAGGTAAGAGTTAGAGATGCAATTAAAACCAAACACATCAGAAAACAGACTTCTTACATAAAGGGACCAATGATCGTTAAATCACAATGCGCTTAATTGTTGGAATGATTCATGCCACACTAATCAGCACATATGCTTCAACGATAACCAATGCAGATGAGGTAAAAGAAAGGTTCTATCAAGAACTAGAACACCTCCTGACAAAAGTTCTCAATGAAGATGCTATATTCATTGTAACCTTTATGCCAATTTGGTGCAGATTATCAAACCTGGGAAGAAACTATTGGTAGAAATGGAGTTACCAAGTAATGGATTGTTGCTGCTAAAGACCTGTATCGCCCATGATCACCTAATCACCAATGCTATGTTTCATCAATGAAATAGGAACAAAACTACCAGGATGCACCCAAGATCCAAGCCCTAGATCTATTGTTTATGTAATCACCAGAAAGATAGACGGACAGAATGTTCTGATTATCAAGGCCATATGTAGTGCGGAGTCCTGGACGAACAGCATACTCGTTATGTCCAACTAAGACTCAGCATTGTAGCGAAGCAGCGGCCTCAAAGAAAGAAGATGGCCAAGCGCATGAACGTCTTCAAACTAAAAGTGAAAGAAGCAAATATAACCCTATTTGCAAACTATCTCAATTCAAGACAAACTGAACTACAGTTTTATCATTCTGACATTAAGGACGATTGTACGTCATCACTGGAAGTGCTTGGACTATAAAACATATCAGGTTGTGTCTGACGAAAATGATGTGAAAATACCGGAACTACTCACAAAAAGGACGTTTCAATACACACTTCAGCAAGATCCAAGCTCCGCCTTAAAAACAGAATCATTTTCGAAAATCCACAGTACTGTTCGAACAAAACTGCGCAAAATACAAGATAAATGGCTTAATGATATATCCCTGGAAATACAGGAATATGCAGATATGCATGACTCAAAAAGATTCTATGATTCCCTTCTCTTCTGCTAAATGCTAAGGAGAGGGAACTAAAAATATAGCAAGCAAATATTTAGACAGGTGGGGAGAGCACTTAAACTTTATAATGAACAGGTCTTCCTCCATCAATGATGAGGCAATCGCACAACTTCCACAAATCGAAACAAACTAAAAGCTTGATGAGTTCTCTATTATGCAGGTAAGTGGGAAAGTTGTTTCACAGCTTTCTTCTGGCAAAGCTCCATGCTCTAATGGCATAGCCTCAGAGAATTAAGTAAGACGTTTGACACTATAACTTGACAGGTCTATGGAAAATCATGGCCATATTTGGTCATCCTGATAAATTCATTTCCCTTATCAAACAGTTTCATGATGTGATGATGGCTGGTGTCATAGATGATAGATAGGCTTCAGATGACTTCCCAGTCAATGACGGTGTCAAACAAGCCTGCGTACTTGCACCAACGCTCTTCAACATTATATTCTCAGTGGTGATAATTGACGCATTCAACGCAAAAGATCACGCAGTAATTATCAACTATCGGACAGATGGCACATTGTTCAATATAAAGCGATTTAGTGCTGTCACTAAGATTAAGACCACCATCACACAGGACGTTTTGCACGCTGAAGACTGCCATCACTGCCAACAAAGAGTCAAACATGCAATATATTGTTGATCGTTTGTCTAAGGCATCGGTCTGACTATTAATCTAAAGAAGACTGAAGCAATGTAGAAACCTGCTTCTCAAAAAAGGTATGTTGAGCCTCAGTTTCAATTGAAACATGGTTTTATGCAAAGATACAGTAATTTAGGTTCATATGAGACAATACTATGCAAAGACACAACCTGAAACAATTTAATATATAATTGTGGAATAAGCTATGCAGTTTCGCATATGTTGATTCAATACATATGTACACACAGACATATATATATATATATATATTTATATATATATATAATATCAAGTTAAAAGTGATAACTTATGAATTTAACGAAATTAAATGCTCAATAAAAGAAGGGCAATAAATTAAATTGCTCAATAAAAGAAGGGCAATAAATTAAATTGCTCAATAAAAGAACAGCAATAAATTAAATTGCTCAATAAAAGAAGGGCAATAAATTAAATTGCTCAATAAAAGAAGGGCAATAAATTAAATTGCTCAATAAAAGAAGGGCAATAAATTAAATTGCTCAATAAAAGAAGGGCAATAAATTAAATTGCTCAATAAAAGAAGGGCAATATATATTTTTATTGACATGAACGAATTTACATGGTCACGAGACTGGGCATGCTAATGTGACGGACAAGTGGTCAGTTAAAACAAGAAGCCCTGGTCTGTCGATTTTGCACAGACACATGTATATATATTTGCAATATTTTACGTGGAATATGTTATTACTTTCCTAGATTGGTTAGGAAGCATATCCGTGTTACAATATTTATTGTAAACTGAATAAATTCAGCAGAAATTGAAACTTGATTTATTTGATTCAAATGCATAACTTATTAATGCGCGGCTTCTGTTGGTACTCAAGATTATTTATTTAATAGTAGTTAACCAAATTGATTTCTTAACCAGCGTTTAATTTTCTTTTCGATGATTGTTTGAAGTCCTCTTAAGATGGGTGAGAAGTTAAAATTTTACTATTAAAGAAAAACAACACTGTTTACGCTTAAGGGGGTATAACTCTATTTATATCTAATTATCTAGGTCACTTACATACGCATACACACGTACACACATCCATATATATATATATATATATATATATATATATATATATGTGTGTGTGTGTGTGTGTGTATGTGTATATATATTATTTCTTTTTGTTCAGTGTAGTTATTATTACTTTCTCCAAAATTTTCATGTTTTTTTAGCGTTAGTCATTCTATATTAAGTATGTTATTAGGTGAACGTTTTGTAACATTTTGTTCATGGCTTAAATGTTATCTTAATTAATATTAAAATTTAATCCCATAACCATATAAACAGTACCGCAGTAAATATATATAAAAACAAATCAAGATTAAAGAAGAGCTTTGAAAAATCTTTCAGTGCCTAATATAATGATAGAATCAGTCTTTATTTATTTTTTGTTATAAGCCGACTTTTTGCTCTTCAAAGTAGGAATGTCTTTTCTTTATATTGTTGTTACAGAAGAGATAATGCCTCGGAGCAGAAGAGAAGGGAAATGTATACCCCCTTTCGATTAATCCACGTCTGTTATGTTAATGTTTCTGAGCGGAAATTTAAAGGAAAAGATGGTCACAGTTTTTGAAGACACTTATTTCAAAGTAAGATTTAAAAGAGAAATTTGAAAAACCTTTTAGTGTCGAATAAAATGAAAAAAAAAATCATTATTTTTTATTTATTTGTTATTTCGTTGTAAGTCGGTAATACATGATGATTTCATCGCTTTAAAGTTATGTTGATTTTGTTTCGGTCTTAATGATGAGTAAATATTAAACATAACTTTAAAGTTATAAAAATACCACATATACACATATGCATATATATATACATATATATATATGTATATATATATATTTATATTTTGTGTACAGAAAGTTGTTAGTTGAGACAGATCATTAGTACCGTCGGTTTCAAGCCCGATAATAAGGCCGTTTAAGGTATCCTTATCAAGCTCTCTTCAGCCAATATTCATCTATCTTATAACCGGAAGTGTGAAGTATATATACCTCGCGAATTCACGTTTAAATCTCGTTTTGTTAAATCCCCCCCTTTTTATCGGTTGATGTAATACCTAATTTTAAAATTTGAGTTATTTAAATTTAAGATCTAATTTCGAAAAACAATTCCTTATATGAATCGATTTTAATTTGAACCCAAATTATTTTTAAAATCTCTTTTTTATGTATGAAAAACTAAAAAATCTGTAGTGGTATCGGTTAAAAACTTAAAAAATGCGTTTAATTATATCGAATTACGTTTAAAAATTTCCAAAAATACGTTTAAAGTTTAAAAAAAAATATTTTTAATTATATCGAATCACGTTTAAAAATTTCGAAATACGTTTAAAAATGTTTTTTTAAAATCCAAATCTTTCAAGGTTTGGGGAAGTGAGTATTTATCTATCCTAAGTGATTTCCCTAGTTTATTAACATTATTATCTGTTTCTATAGTTTTAAATTCGAAATAGATTATAAATTACATTTATAAAATATAAGTAATTTTTTTTTTTTAAATACATTAATTTAAAATCTATAATATAATTGCGATTAAAATCCAAGTTTACCGACTAATCATTTTTGTATTTACATTTTTTTTCCTTATTACATCCACAAATATACCGGAAATATATATAGGTATGACAAAAGGCCAATTTAAACAAAGATATTACGCGCATATGAGCTCCTTTAGAGCTAAAACAAGGATGAATACAGCATTAGCTGCCCGCGTGTAGGAGCTTAAAGAAAAAAAAATACACCCTTTTCCATAAAGTGGAGAAAAATAGAGCATAAACCAGCATACGTTCCGGAATTAAGTCAATACTCACTCTGTAACGCAGAAAAATACTAGATCTTCCGGGCCATTCATGACTCAAAAATAAAATGTTTAAATGTGAGGAGTGAAGCTTTGAAAAGTTGCATACATAGAAGGAAGGGGCTCCTAATAAATTGGATCAATGAAAAGAACACCACTTAGATGTTGTTTAAGGAAAAATGTAAATACAAAAATGATTAGTCGGTAAACTTGGATTTTAATCGGAATTATATTATAGATTTTAAATTAATGTATTTAAAAAAAAATTAATTATATTTTATAAATGTAATTTATAATCTATTTCGAATTTAAAACTATAGAAACATATAATAATGTTAATAAACTAGGGAAATCACTTAGGATAGATAAATACTCACTTCGCCAAACCTTGAAAGGTTTGGATTTTAAAAAAATAATTTTTAAACGTATTTCGAAATTTTTAAACGTGATTTGATATAATTAAAAATATATTTTTTTAAACTTTAAACGTATTCTTGGAAATTTTTAAACGTAATTCGATATAATTAAACGAATTTTTAAGTTTTTAACCGATACCAATACAGATTTTAAAGTTTTTCATACATAAAAAAAGAGATTTTAAAATTAATTTAGGTTCAAATTAAAATCGATTCATATAAGGAATTGTTTTTCGAAATTAGATCTTAAATTTAAATAATTCAAATTTTAAAATTAGGTATTACATCAACCGATAAAAAGGGGGGGGATTTAACAAAACGAGATTTAAACGTGAATTCGCGAGGTATATATACTTCACATTTCCGGTTATAAGATAGACAAATATTGGCGGAAGAGAGCTTGATAAGGATACGTTAAACGGGCCTTATTATCGGGCTTAAAACCGACGGTACCAATGATCTGTCTCAACTAACAACTTTCTGTGCACAAAATATATATACGCTCTTAAAATTTGGATTTTCCTTTTAATTGAGCACTCTGCTGGAATTCTTTTTCCAAAAAAAAAACTAATCATATATATATGTATATATATATATGCGTATGTGCAGATGTGCTATTATATATATATATATATATATATATATATATATATATATATATGTGTGTGTGTGTGTGTGTGTGTGTGTGTACCTATTTACAATGCCTGCCCACGGGACAGAGTTAGACACCAGGGTCCTGTTTTAACGTGAGGAAAAGGGGCAAAAATAGAAAAAATTGTCTCTATCGTAAAGGACTACTCTTCCACCAAAAGAGCACAAGAAATGGAAGTGCAGAATCTGAAGAACAGATGGTATTTATTTGCTCCCCCACCGAGCAAATTAGGCACAAGGCCAATTTTTAATGTGAGGAGTGAAGTGAGGGGGAAGGGAAAAGGGGACCAGCTCCCGAGAGGTGGGAAATGGGAGCTGGTTAAAGGTCAGGCATGTGGGGTTGCCCCCACATCTGGTCTTTGCTAGTCATAGCTAGTCATAGCTAGTCATAGCTTGCAGCATCTGAAGAACAGATGGTATTTATTTGCTCCCCACTGAGCAAATTAGGCACAAGACCGTTTTTAATGTGAGGTAAAAACCAGCTCCCCTAAAAGTAGGCAAAAAGGGGGCACTCTGGTTACCAAAAATAATAATTGTCCCAGTATAGAGGGTTTCCCCTCCATTGACTGGTACAAATTATCTTAAGTGCAGCATCTGCCGGAACAGATGGTATTTATTTGCTCCCCCACTGAGCAAATTAGGCACAAGGCCGTTTTTAATGTGAGGTAAAAACCAGCTCCCCTAAAAGGGGTCACTCTGGTTACCAAAAATAATAATTGTCCCAGTATAGAGGGTTTCCCCTCCATTGACTGGTACAAATTATCTTAAGTGCAGTATCTGCCGGAACAGATACTACACTTTGATCTTGACCCGAAGACCAAGTAAATTGTGTGTATGTATATATAATTAGTTACTATTATAGTAATTAAATATATATGTGTGTGTGTGTGTGCGCGCGAAACATATATATATATATATATATATATATATATATATATATATATATATATATATATATATATATATATATATATATAAAGGATGGCCAGGTCATGTCATATGCTACTGGTACCATGTAACCCAGTACTATATATATATATATATATATATATATATATATATATATATATATATATATAAAGGATGGTCAGGTCATGTCATATGCTACTGGTACCATGTAGCCCAGTACTATCTGCCTCATGGTCGGATCACCAGCGAGTAAACTGGTTCCCCCACCAGACTTGTGGTGTGAGGAGGGTGGCTAGTCTCCCTGAAGGATTAAAAACAAGACCTTCCAAAGGGCGAATTAACCCTTTTTTCGGGGTCAACGGCCAACTAGCAACTAGCAACTAGCACCGTCAAACATTATATGCTAAATAATTTTTCTAACATAAGCATCTTTTACTCAAGCGAAGAAAGCCCTAGCAAACTTCACAAAGCTGACTTACATAAATGCCAATGAAGATACCAAACTCACACTTACAGCGTCACACGTAGCCGTAGGGGCGGTCATACACCAGTTGGCCAATGATGTGATGACCCCTATATCATTTTTTTCGGCTAAGTTAAACAAAAATGCAAAAAAGGGAATTGTTGGCACATTACCTGGCGCTTAAACATTTCAAACACATCTTGGAAGGCAGAAAGTTCACGATTTACACGGATCACAAACTGTTAATTAATGCACTACACACATGTGGACAAATATGGTCTACTAGAAATCAAACATCTCGATTACATTGCACAGTACTCCACGGATATAAGATACGTAAAAGTCTAGGAGAACATTGTAGCAGACGCCTTATCCAGAGCCATGATCACTTCTCTAAATTCCAGCTCGCTAAGAATGGAATTGATTGCAGGAAAACAGGAATCAGACAAAGTTTAAATATGTTCAGGAAAACACATCCTTACAACTCGAAAAATTGCCCGTACCCTTCAGTACAGCGATTTTTTATTGCGACACGGCAAAGAAACAACCACGACCGTACATATCAACTATCAACATATGTGAACCACATCAAGACTACAGCATATCACCCCTCCTCGAATGGGTTGGTCGAACGCTTTCACATGCAGTTAAAAACCTCCCAGGCAATGAGTCTGAACAGCACAGACTGGGCAGACAATATACCTTTGATACTATTAATGATACAGAAGTCTGTAAAAGAAGACTTACAAAGCACACCGGCGGAGATAGTTTTCGTTTCCACTTTGACACTACCAGGTAAATATTTTGATCAACACACGGAGATCTCACCTACAACCTAGTTCCTAACAGAGTTGAAAGACAAAATGTCTTTACACCACCAAACACGTATTTGTCATGAACGATTCAGTGAAAAAGATATTTTGTCCAAATTAGTAGGGTTCATACCCAGTTCTGGACAGGCAGGTTAAATATTTCACTGTATCAAAGAACGGAAAAAGAGACACTATCGCATTGGACTGTCTTAAACCGGCATACGTAGAAGAAGATTTTCAGATCATTCCCCCACTGAAGCAACCTCTTACGAAACCTACTTTTGTACGGAACACCAACGCGACTGCCAAGACGAAAACTGGCAGGAAAGTACACTGGCTGAAACGTTTTTAAGAAAACGTTACCTATAAAAAAAAAAAAATACAGAAAAAACAGTTTTATATTTTTTGAATCTGGGGGGAGTATTTGTGATTTCACTCTCCATCTCTCTCTCTCTCTCTCTCTCTCTCTCACACACACACACACACACACACACACACACACACGCTCGCACGCAAATAAACGAACGTTCATTGATTTTAATTTCCGCGCGCATTTGCACAAAAAATAAATTCTTCTAGCAACGGCATAATTTCAAATACGACCACGCGCTTTTCTCACAACAACTAAAGCAAAATGAACATATTTTTGACGGACGTAGGCGAAGAAAATACCACGTGACAATATCGATCAATGTGAAATTTTAGAAGATTTTTTTAACGCTTTCCCAAACCAAATATCAGCAGCAGCAATCTTGTGCTGGAATCCAATTTAAAAAGTATTTAAACGTAACAAACATTCTTTCTCTCTTTCTTTTCGCTCCAACTTGATACGAGAATATGTATCTTATTTTCATGTCATCGTCGTTTTCAAATCTGTAGAAAACATAATTACGCACGCTATGCGGGCATTAAAAAAAAAAACACACACACACACGCACACAGACACTTATGCACACACGCACCCATTCCGTACATTTTCTATAAGAATTACTAACAACGGACTACTTTACTCATGGGACTTTTGAATAAGGCGAACTGCGCTAATTAAAACAAAAACCTTGAAATAAGGACATTATGTTCACAAAAGACTTTGATCTTCCAATCTTATTATTTTAACGAAGGACTTTCATCCAAGATGACCGTTTGAACTTGGTAATCCTACAAAGGACTTTCACCTAATTTGAATATTCTAACCTCAATGATTTCACAAGAACTCTTACCGATCAGACTTTGCTTGTTCATCTTGTTATTTTGTTGAAGAATAAATGCGGCTCATTTTAACCGAGAAGGAGATGTCATTGTGTTTTATTTCTTTTTTTAATCATTATTTTGTTTGGGGCAGAGGAATTTAATTTCTCATAAATTTCTTTTCCCCTACAAACTTCATGAACAACGATTATTTTATTTCTAACACAAATTAAAACCATAGCAGATGAAATTTAAGTGTGGAAAGTGAATTTGTTTCTAAACATTACAGACTTAAAATAGGTTTTACTCTAACCGAAGCCAGAAAAATAACGACAATTCTATGTGGAACTTTCTTTCATCGGTTATCATAGCTATAAGTCCAGAATAGTTAAGAAACAAGAACTACTAAACAAAAAATAAAAACAACGCAAACGCAATAAATTTTAATTATGTAAAAGCCCGCATATACAGTGGATAGCAAAATTATTTGGTACATTTTTTCTTTTACTCTCAATATTTGAAAAGATATTATCTATCTAAAAATAAAATAGAATTTAAGATATACTTAGTTAACAAACATTTAAGAAAAATTAATATTAATAAAATTATATGCAAAAGTATTTAACAGACTGTATATTTCATTCTAAATCCATAATTTCATCTCACTACAACATTTAAAAATCAGAAATTTCGTTCTTAGGCAGCCATTTAATTTTGCTACAATATTTCAACCAATCGTAAGTCTCCCCAGAGTTCCGGCTCTTTTGATAACAGCTTTCAGACAACCTGCAGATTTCTTCTTTCATGACTTTTAAAAAATTGTTAATACAAAGGAATTGACTAATGATATGCACCAGGAAATCATAGCAGGGCATAAAAAAAGAAAGGGGCACAGGACAATAGCTTCAGAACTTAATATGGCGGTTAGTACAGTTGGAGCTGACATGAGAAAGGAGAAAACAACGGATGGTAATGCGTAAAATAGTCTAAGAAGTGATCGGTCACGTAAATGACACAATCAAGACCATTGAATTGTAACGGTGTTTACTCTAAATCGCCGAGAAACAACTCTTTTGTTGAGTCCTAGGCATGTGGAAGACCGTTTAAAATTTGTTTATAAATCGTAATGTGAATCGGATGACTTCTGGAACAAAGTTATTTGGTAAAATTAATCAAAAAGTGAACTTTTCGGAAGAAACATGCGAACTCGTGTATAGCGGAAAATGGGCCCAGAATTAAAACCATCTAATATCATTGCTACTGTAAAATTTAGAGGTAGAAGCGTGATGATTTGGGGCTGATTTACTGCAAATGAACTTGGTGGGATAGAAATCATAAAAAAGAAAAACAATAGAGCAAAATACACGAAATGTTTGACAACACATCTGTTAAAAAGTGCCAGAGATTTAAGATTGGACTGTGACTTTTTCTTCCCGCAAGATAAGGATCCCAAGCACTAAAATAGCAATGAAATGCTTTAAGGATAATGAGATAAGTGTTTTACATGGTCACAACGATTCACCCGACCTAAACTCCATCAAAAATCCATGGAAAACTTGGAAGGTAAGGGTGCATGCAAAAGATCCCAAGAATAGCAAATAAATTGAAGAAAGTTTGCGTAGAAGAATAACTGAAACTACCAACAAGTGCTTGTACGAACCTAGTATGCAGTTATGAAAAGAGTTTGGAGGCTGTAAAGCAGAACATGGGATATACAACTAAATATTAGTAAATGTGTTAAATACTTTTGCATATGAATAATTTGATATTTTGTTAATAAATCCACTTGTCAACTAAGTATATCACCATGCCCTTTCATTTTTAGATAACGAATACTTGTTAAATATTGAATGTAAATTCCATTCAAATTAAGTTTATATTTTTTGTGAAATACGAAAAAAAACACGTACCAAATACTTCTGGTACCAAATGTATGAAAACCCATGTTAAAAACTACCCGTAAAACCAAACATCAGCTATATTTCACGAAGTTAAGAGGCCCTCCTGACATCTATAGTCTTTCTGTTGTTGATAATACAGCTGTCATCTCGAAATGTGTTATAAGTATAGGGGTCAGTGGAAAGTTTTAGTCAATTACATTTACTATATATATATATATATATATATATATATATATATATATATATATATATATATATATATACTGGACTACCCGTGACCCGTTGGGTCAGTATGGTATATTAGCAATGGAATTAATGTATGAGAGTGGCATTTGTGACGTAAAGAAAATAGTTTTTTGCGACATAAACATTTCTATGAAAGTATATTAAAATGAAAAAAGATTTCTATGAGTCTTTCTGTTTAGAATTGCTTATTTTTGAAAAAAGAACTTACTGCCATTGAATTATAAGTAGTTTGCTATACTTATAGGTAAATGTGTACTGAACAGATACCATAATATTTAAAGTTAAATTCAAATTTTGATATATCTTTTTTAAATTAAATTTTAGTTGAAAGTACAGAATAGTTAAACCACTCCCCATGTTAAGAATGCCTTTTTAAATAGGAAATGAAAATAAAATGTAACTTTTTTTTCATTTATTTTAAACAATGATTCATGGCCCCTTGGGTCAAATATTTAATTTATATGATAATAAACAGGTCAATGAAACTAATTAAGACAATGTAGAAATGAACGATTTAAAAAAAAAGCAGAAATTAAAAAAAAAGAAGCGATTTGTGTTTATTTATTTACGTTGTTATGGGTTAGTGCTTATGCGCGCATGCGCAACCGGTTGTCGTAAACCGGAAAGTGGGTTACATCGCTCGTTATAAGGTCATTTGAGTTTTATAATTATATAGCTATATATGTAGTTATTTAACTGTTCTTTATGTTACCCATTTAAACGATATAAATGCTTAGGAAGGTTTAAAATCTTCGCAATTGTTTATCGTTTAAATAATTATCAGAAAACAAAATTTTGAGAAAATAATTCAACTAAAATAATACTAAAAGTTCACACATTCACAAACAAACGGATACAAAAATATTCCTTCGTGAATATGACAAAATATAATACTTTTATTATTAGAATGTTTCGAAATATATAAAAGCCTTGATAATTATTGTTTTTTATGTCAGGGCTAACAACTGGATTTCTAGATCTCGAAAGTTTACATATATATATATATATATATATATATATATATATATATATATATATATATATATATATATATAACAGGGACCGTTGGCCAGCATTGCCCGGTGTAAGTCTGCCCCTCTTCGCAAAAAAAAGTAAACTGCGATTGTTGTACGGCCGTCTATTAATAATTGCGGACACTGTTGGTCGTAGACGAAATGAAATAATGTGGCTTTCGCTGGCGATTCGTGCTGGTTTAGAGCGATAACATGCAGGCACTGTTTGAATTTAACTAAAGCAATTAAGGGAATGCGTGAATCAGTACGAATTAATAAAATTACGCAAAATGGTTCATTAGAATAATAATGAAAAAGAAACACAGAAGTTTTGAAAGTAAGGGATTCTCACTGTATATGAACTGTTTAGAGTAATCGAAAGCTGTGTTAGCATTCCTAGCTGTTTCCGTTTGTTGTTCCAGTCGTCCTTTTCTTTCCAACTCCACCAATAGTATTAAATCAAATTCCAGTTTCATATTGTCTTGTTTTTAATGTGTAAAAAAACAATTACGACTTTTTTTCACTTCACTTTTTTTAGTATTGTTATGTTAACATCTAGAACTCCTCATGTTAAAAACGGCTTTCGGAGTAAACATCACCAACCTTCCCATCTTAAGAACTGCAATATACACCCTGTACATCCACATTTAAAGAAGGTTTTCGGAGTAAAAAAAAACCGTTTTGGTGGGGTGGAAAAATAATTCCTCCAAATTTAACCATGATAATCCTTGTTAGAATATCCACCCGCAAATGTAAAAAAGATGGGTTGGCAATATTGGTATGAGAGAAGTAAATTTGCTTATCGCGCGTGCAGCCAGTGAATTACAATGCATAATACAGTACATGTTTCCACAAAATTTTAATAAGCTTTTCATAATCAATATAGTCGAGAATTTATGAACGTTGTCATTCTAAAGGACATTGTAGAGGTGGATCTCATGAAAAAATTTACCCACCCCTAAAAAAACGTTAACGTGTGCGCAATTTCGAGAATCAGTCCAGAGTGTACAATTAAAAAAAATACTCAACAAGATCCAAAATTAGTGAAAACACAAGTATATAACCAATAATTATTTCCCTATGTAATGATATTTACGTTAGAAAATCGGTGTAAAAATCGGTAATGTTGCATAAATCCAGATCCTAATTTCTAACACGCCGACAGGTCTTTCTTTAAAACTGTTAAAATATTTTCTGTTGCACATTCACAATTTTAAGACTGCTAAAACTGTAAAAATGTGACATATTCATTGCTTTCTTTTCTTGTTTGGAAAATATCTACACAGTTTGACAAATATGTAATACATTTACTTAAATAAACACAGTTATTTGAAAAGATATGCGGCTATAAAATAAAAAAATGATTGAAAAAAAGTTTACATAATTTTATATATTTCTATTATGAGGGGTGAAAAAAATAAACATAGCAAATAATTGACTATAAAAATAGTTTAAGAGTTTTAGAATGTGAATATATCACATGGTTCAAACATTAAATTCAAACAACATAATAAGTATGTATCCAGTAGATGATAATGCAGAAACGTATATTTTTAACTTGTTGATAATCGTAATAGGTTGCGCAGGTTTAAAAAAGTATATTTAGATTAAGTATATCTAAATAAAGTACAGTATAAAAAGGTAACTATGTTTGAAAAAATATAATTCATTACTTCAACAAATGTACAAAGCGAGAGAGGAAAATGTTTTTTGTTTTTTCTTCGGCATCGCCGTGAAATGTTTTCTTTTTCTGGGGTAGAAAGAGAGTTGGGCAATATATACAGAAAGATAGGGAGAATGAGAGAGAGAGGAAATACAAACTGACGCTGTAAAATGTCAAAAAAAATGAACGCAGCCATTAATCAAGTAGGCAGTAGTGGGGATCATTGCGACACACTATTTGAATTGTAAATTAGCGTTTATTTAGCATGCGAAAACCACTAATCTGGATAAAAGTCATAGTCAGAACTCAGCCAATCAGCATAAGCAGAATTAGTCAGTAGGATTTTACTATTTTTGAATCTGAAAAGAGAAAAATCGTTATGTTAATGAGTTCACGCTCTAGTTACGAAGTTTGTGAGCACAATATATGTATAATGTGTATATTTCCTCCCGGGGTTGAGTAGATGATGTTTTGAAGGAAGCATCAAAACTCCTCCTCTTAAATATGGTTAGAATTGTGATAATGCTCTTCATAGGATAAAATGTAAGATTTTATTACAACGACCAAATGTGTTTAAAATGTTGTTCTAAAGTTACATAAGATAGTGACTAATAGTCTACCTATAGAAAACTAGTATGTGGCACCTGAACCTGTTGGCCCAAACCGACGATACTTTGGTCTAGAGGGGGATTTTTGCAATCAAAACATCATATTTGGAGATTATATATATATATATATATATATATATATATATATATATATATAAATATATATACGGAGAAGTACTTCAAACGTACATCTCCACTGTACAGTATATCGATACTCTATGGCTGACTGGAATAGATTCCGTACATTTATATCTGATCTACCCCTGCATTCCATGTTTAAAAAGGGTGCGTCCTCTATAGTATCATACCTAACCGAATGGTTAATTGTAGGTATAGACCGATTTATACCATCCAAAAAATTCCAAAAAAACTAACAGCCAGCCATGCTTCTCCCCAGAATGTGCTGCTGCCATCGCGCATAGAAATAACTTTTTCCATAGCTACCAACGTAATAGATGTACTAAGACTAAAGCTGTTTTCAGGACTGCCAGCAACCACTGTAAAAGAGTAATAATCTATGCAAGAGAGCTATATGCTTAGTCCGTTAAATCCAAAGTAGCTGAGCAGCGGCTTGGTTCCCACCAGTTTTGACAAATAGCAAACAGGATCTTGAACAGAAACGTGCGTTCTATCCCAACCGTCATTAATGGACCTGAGGTTATCTCGTCAGCATCAGACAAAGCCAAACTATTTGCCAAGAACTTTGCAGGTAATTCTACCCTATGCAATGAAGGTCATCAACTCCACGTATTTCCTCCTATAACAGACAAAGCGTTATGCAACATACAAATATCTGTGCGTGATGTCGCCAAGCTTACCAAGAACCTTGATTCCAGTAAAGCAACTGGCCCTGACGGCATTTCAATTACAGTGTTGAAAAAACTTCAACCAGAACTTGCCCCCATACTTACAAAACTGTTTAAGCGTTGTCTTAAGAAGAATTGCTTCCCAACACCCAGGAAAATCTCACCAGCATCCCTGTATTTACAAACCAATAAGTCTCCTGTGTGTCATGAGTAAGTTGTTGGAATCCATATTAAATAAAGAAGTACTCAACCATATCAGCAGAAATAAACTTCTTAGCGACATGCAATATGATTTCCGTTCTGCTAGATCTACAGCAGATGTGCTAACGGTTATATCTCACAGGATTAACGAATCTCTCGGCAAAGGCTTCCTTTCTAGGGCAATTGCTCTTAAGATATCCAATGGCATAAAGGCCTACTTCACAAGATTTCCAGCTACGGTATAACTGGAAATG
The DNA here is from genome assembly GCF_053919585.1 of Euprymna scolopes. Lineage (NCBI taxonomy): Eukaryota > Metazoa > Mollusca > Cephalopoda > Sepiida > Sepiolidae > Euprymna > Euprymna scolopes. Next base: position 50,247,162 of record NC_136506.1, on the reverse strand, counting down.
TTCTCTCAATTATTAAATCATTTCTGTCTGATAGGCTCATAAGTGTAGTGGTTGATTGGCAGAAATCAAAAGGCCACAGTATTGATGCTGGTGTCCCTCAAGGGTCTGTCCTGGGCACAACTCTCTTCCTGATCTACATCAATGATCTCCCAAAATACATACTTGAATCATCCGTTTAAATCTATGCTGATGACATGAGTATCTATGACAACACATCAAAGGCCGTAAATTACAAAAGTTCTCTGATTCTCTCTCCTCTGATCTTGAGCGCGTGGTACAATGGGAGAAGAGGTGGCTGATTACTTTTGATCCATCTAAAACCAAGTTTCTATCTTTATATCATCAACGCTCTGATCCCGATATGGAATCACTTGAAATGGATGGCCCTCGTCCTGGGGCGGCTTCATGTTTTGACAAGCTTCTGGGATTTAACTTTACTCTCGATCTGAAATGGAACACGTATATCAAATCTGTTTCCAAGGTCGCTAGAAAAATGGTGGGATCCTTCTACCGCCCCAGTAGATATCTCGCTGCTGATGCAATTCTCGATCTATATAAAGGCCAAGTACGTCGAGTGATAGAGTACTGCTGCCAAATCTGGGCAGGAGCTGCTAAAAAGAGCCTATCCTGCCTTGACAGAGTACAAAATAGACTTCGTAGCCTAGTGGTGGATGCCCTTTTCTCTTCCATGCAACCTCCCTCCCACGAGACCTTGCGAGCCTATCGTTGTTTTATTGTTATTTCCATGGGAAGTGCTCGTCTGAACTCCAATCTCTGGTCCACTTCGCTAATATTTCACGAAAAACACCCGTCTAGCTGAACTCAATGTCAGTAATTTTCCCCACTCTTTATCTGTACCTAAATCAAGACGTAGATTCCATGAAGAAAGCTTCTTTCTTAGAAGTGTACGCCTGTGGAACTCTCTTCCGTTTGCCTATTTTCCACCTGTCTACAACTTAGATGTCTTTAAGTCCAACACAAACAAGTCCCTGATGAACCGCTCCTTAAGTAAACACTTTATTTACTAGCGATTACTACGATATTATCCCATTCATTACTGTACACGCAATAACCCTTATCCCCGAGTGGCCTCCAGGCCCTGATAAGTGGTGACTTCCTTGTAAATATATATATATATATATGTATGTATGTATATATATATATATATATATATATATATATATATATACAAACTCATATTATATATGTATGTGAGTGAATATGTAAATGTGTGTGTTTGTGTGTATACATGATTTAATCCTAAATTAATTAAAGGAATTTTATTACTGTCTGAATACAGGTTTTAGGCGTAAATATATTTCTTAAAAAAACAGTGCTCTTTGTAAAAATTCAAATAACTCCGAATTTGATAAAGTATGTATAGTAGCTTTTAAATATAAATTAATTTCCTAAATTCTCACTTCATAAAAGGGGTTAATATGGTCACATCATCCAATCAGAAAATGAAAATATTTTAGATCTGCAGTGATGCCAATCTACAGTAATTACATAGGTAAACTGCATTGTATGGATTTAACATTTTATACAATTCTGGAATCCAAATTATAATTTTAAGTGTTTTCTAGAATGAAAATCATGTGATTAGAGTACGGATTCTGCGCATAAGATTATGTATCCAAATATCTTGAATTTAATAGTTGTAAGGGGACAAAATTCACCGTTGACAAAATAAATTCTAATCATTTTAAACATAAGCTCATCTGATTTATGGAAATGATTTTTATACAGAAAATAATTGGCTATATCATATTTATTTGATTTCCTTTTCCTTGCCACCACTTTTTTATTGTCCATGTGTATGTGGGTGTTTGTGTGGATACATGATTAATCCTAAATTAATTAAACGATTATTAATTATGTTTGAATATTTCTAGGCGTGAGACCTTATATTATGAGCTATATTTTGTTCAAATGAGTTTCTTTAAAATAAAAGACTGTCTATGCACTGTGATGATTTTATTGTTTTTATTGATATGTTTCTGAAAATTTCAAAGTAACATTTTTGTTTTATACATGTGAGTTGATTATTCTAATTCCACATTAAATAAATGTATAATATCAGTTATCATTTGGTTTAATTTTCTTTTCATAATAACTTAAATACACAACCTGTGTGTAAAATTTGAAATACAAAGCTTCAGTGATATCCAATGTCATGGAATACGAAATGTTAAAAATTATGATAAGAGTAAAATAAAAAAAAAGTAAGTGGTCAAGACGAGATTTTACCACGGCTAAAGAAAGCTTGTGAGAAGTGGAACAATGTATATACAGCAAATAATAACAACTCATCTAAACGACATAGAAATAACAACTCATCTAAAAGGCATAGAAATAACAACTCATCTAAAAGACATAGAAATAACAACTCATCTTAAAGACATAGAAATAATAATTCATCTAAAAGACATAGAAATAACAACTCATCTAAAAGACATAGAAATAACAACTCATGTAAAAGACATAGCAATAATAACTCACCTAAAAGACATAGAAATAACAAATCATCTAAAAGACATAGAAATAACAACTCATGTAAAAGACATAGCAATAATAACTCACCTAAAAGACATAGAAATAACAAATCATGTAAAAAACATAGCAATAATAACTTACCTAAAAGACATAGAAATAACAACTCATGTAAAAGACATAGCAATAATAACTCACCTAAAAGACATAGAAATAACAAATCATCTAAAAGACATAGAAATAACAACTCATCTTAAAGACATAGAAACAATAACTCATCTAAAAGACATAAAAATAGCAACTCATCTAAAAGACATAGAAATAATAACTCATCTAAACGACATAGAAATAATGACTCATCTAAAAGACATAAATAATAATTCATCTAAAAGACATACAAATAACAACTCATCTAAAAGACATAGAAATAACAACTCATCTAAAGACATAGAAATAATGACTCATCTAAAAGACATAAATAATATCTCATCTAAAAGACATAGAAATAACAACTCATCTAAAAGACATAGAAATGACAACTCATCTAAAAGACATAGAAGTAACAACTCATCTAAAAGACATAGAGATAACAACTCATCTAAAAACATAGAAATAACAACTCATCTAAAAGACATAGAAATAACAACTCATCTAAAAGACATAGAAATAACAACTCATCTAAAAGACATAGAAGAAACAACTCATCTAAATGACATAAAAATAATAACTCATCTAAAAGACATAGAAATAACAACTCATCTAAAAGACAGAAATAACAACTCATCTTAAAGACATAGAAATAATAACTCATCTAAAAGACATAGAAATAACAAATAATCTAAAAGACATAGAAGAAACAACTCATGTAAAAGACATTTTTTTTTTTTTTTACAAAGGCGTCACCACATTATCAAGGCCCAGAGGCCACTCAAGGATAATGGTTAAAGAGTGTACAGTAGAAATTGGTCAATATAGTAATCATTAGTAATGAAAATTTGGTAAATTTAATAACTTATATGGAACGGCTCATCAAGAACTTATTTACTTTAGACTTGAACACAACCATATTGTAGTCAGCCGGAAAGCAGGAAAACGGAAGACAATTCCACAGGCGTGCAGTTCGAAGAAAGAAGCTTTGTTCATGGAATCTACGTTTAGGTTTAGGCACAGATAAAGAGTGGGGGAAATTATTGATAGTGTTTACAGCTAGACGAGTGTTTTTTGTGAAAGTTTGGCGAGGGGGGACCATAGATTGAAGCTCAGTTGAACACTTTCCATGAAAATAACGATACATCAGAGACAAACTCGCAACATCTCTTCTGTGAGATAGAGGTTGCAAGGAGGAGAAAAGGACATCTCCTACGAGGCTACGAAGTCTATTTTGAACTCTATCAAGGCAGGACAAGTCCTTTCTAGCAGCTCCTGCCCAGATGTGGCAACAGTATTCCATCCTTGGACGTACCTGGCTCTTATATAGGTAGAGAATAGCATCAGCAGTGAGATATCTACTGGATCGATAGAAAGATCCCACCATTTTTCCAGCGGCCTTGGCAACAGATTTGATATACGTGTTCCATTTAAGATCAGGAGTAATGGTCAAGCCCAGAAGCTTGTCAAAACTTGAGGCCTCCTGAAGACGAGAGCCATTCATTTCAATTGATGACAAATGTGAATTAGAATGTTGATGATGTAAAGAGAGAAGCTTGGTTTTAGATGCATTAAAAGTAACCAGCCACTCCTTTCCCCATTGTACTACGTGCTCAAGATCAGAGGAGAGAGAATTGGAGAGAACTTGGTCATTTACTGTCTTAGATGTGCTACCATAAATGGTAGTGTCGTCAGCATAAATGTCTACAAATGATGTAAGGATATGATTTGGAAGATCATTAATGTAGATCAGGAAAAGAGTTGGGCCCAGGATGGATCCCTGAGGGACACCGGCATTAATACTGTGAGCTTCTGATTTTTGCCCCTCAACTACTACTCTTATGAACCTATCAGAAAGAAATGATTTAATAATTGAGAAGACTTTTCCAGCTATACCATAGCTAGCGATCTTATGAAGTAAACCTTTATGCCATACCCTATCAAAGGCTTTAGATATGTCAAGAGCAATTGCCCTAGAAAGATTGCCACCGTCGAGAGATTTGCTAATCCTATGCGATATAACTGTAAGGACATCTGCTGTAGATCTAGCAGAACGGAAACCATATTGAGTGTCACTAAGAAGGTTATTTTTGTTGAGATGTTTGATTACTTCTGTATTTAACACAGATTCTAGCAACTTACTCATGACGCACAGGAGACTTATTGGCCTGTACTGAGAGGGGGATGAGCGATCACCTGAATTCTTAAATACAGGGCATACTGATGAGATTTTCCACGGAGATGGGAAACTATTCTCCTTAAGACAACGTTTAAACAGTTTTGTAAGTATGGGCGCTAATTCAGGTTGAAGTTTTTTGAGTACTATAATTGGAATACCGTCAGGGCCAGTTGCTTTACTCGAATCAAGGTTTTTGATTAGCTTCGCAACATCACGTACAGATATACGTATATCACATAGCGTGTTTTCTGATACAGGAGGAAATATTGGGGGTTGGCGGTCTTGGTCGCAAAGGGTAGAATTAGCTGCAAAGTTCTTGACAAAGAGTTTGGCTTTGTCTGATGCTGACGAGATTACCTCAGGTCCATTGATAATAGTTGGGATGGAGCACACGCTTCTGTTCAGGATTCTGTTTGCTATTTGCCAAAACTGGTGGGAACCAAGCCGCTGCTCAGCTACTTTGGACTTAACAGATTGAGCATACAACACTCTTGCGTTCCTTATTACTTTCTTACAATGGTTGCTGGCAGTCCTGAAAACGGCTTTAGTTTCCATACATCTATTACGTTTGAAGCAGTGGAAAAAGTGATTTCTGTGCGCAATGGCAGCAGCACATTCTGGAGAGAACCATGGCTGGCTGTTAGGTTTTTGCTGAAACTTTTTAGAGGGTATGAAATGGTCAATACCTACAATTAACCATTCAGTTAGGTCTAATACTATAGAGGACACATCCTTTTTAAACATGGAATGCAGAGGTAGATCAGATATAAATGTACGGAAGCTATCCCAGTCAGCCTTAGTGTATCGATATACTGTACGATGAAGAGGTACGTCTGGGGACTTATTACATTTCATTTTTATCTTGATTGATACAACAGAGTGGTCGGAAGATCCAAGAGGCGACAGAACAGAAACTGAACATAGTTCAGGGCAAGTTGTGAGAAAAAGGTCTAGTAGGCTCGCATACTGGCCGTCATTATCGGGCACACGGGTAGGTTCCTGAACAATCTGAGTGAGGTCATAAGCAATGGAGAAATCATGACAAAACCTCCCCTCATCATCGGTCTTGTTTGAGTGGGTCAACCATTCGACGTTGTGAACATTGAAGTCTCCACATATATGAATGTTAGCTGAAGGATAAGTAGAAAGGACTTGGTCAATTTTTTCAGATATGCTTTGAAAGATAGTAACTCCGCTGTTGTGGGGGCGATAGAGAGTAAATATAAATGCAGTAGTGTGAGCTAAAGCAACCCGGAAGCACATATAGGGTAAGTTAGGATCTTCCCTGGAGATGTCCCTCCCACATGGAAAGCTATCTTTAATATAGGCACATATTCCATGCCCATGGCGATCTTGGGGGTCAGTTTTAGAAGTTAAGTTAGAGTATCCTGAAATTGCAAACTCATCTAGGGAAATAGCCTGTCCAATGCCAGTTTCACTTAAAAATAAAAGGTCTGGTTTAGTCTCCTGTAATTGGGTTTCAACCTCTGGAAGGTTAGAACGTAGACCCCTGATGTTGGAGAAGGAGACATGGTATTAGGGGTCTACGTTGGAAGTTGGAGAACCGGGTTTAATCGTGTATTTTTGCTTGAAACTTGTCATGATGAAATTTTGGAATTTGTGGACTAGGTCGACAGATTTACTTAGAGCAGGACAGAGAGGGGAAATTAAGAGAGAAAAAGAAACGAAGAATTTTTTTTTATTTGTAGCTAATGATAAGGTAAAACCGTAACAATTACCCACTAGTATGGCATCGAGAGGCCCAATCAGAAGCTACTGCATGGTCCAGAATCCATTCACCAAATGGCAATACAGCAGCCCCAGTACTTTGCACCTGCTGATAGGACGGCCTCCTTAGTGGTTAATCCAAGGTTCGGGTCCCTGACTATCAGGCGGATAACGTCAGCCCAGACAAAACGTTTACCTCCAGCACCCTTACTAGTGACATGGCTACAAGGATAGACATAGAAACAGAAAATTTCCGCCATCTCAGCAAACTGTTCGCAAAAATACTGCCAACCTAGAAAACAGCTTTTTCTTCTCCCTTTGTCCGAAAAATCACTCATTTAAAAAATGAGGACTGAGGGACAAAAAAGAAGAAGCGAGAGTAACAGGAGCTGCCGATAACGCATCCACAATGCGTTTTCTACTCTCTATTAAAAAAAACAAAAAAAAAAAAACTATTAAGTATTGTACTTAATAAAAGTCCAACAGACGTGTTTAAGGGAAAGTATGGTGATAGATTCCCCTCACACGAACTAAAAATGAGTATAATTCGTAATTTTTACTATCAACTCGGTAGATAAATAAACATATGTACGAGGGAAAAAAAAAAGCTAGCATTTAATAAAACAGAAATACACAAATTAAATACTGAAATAAAATGGAGTTGTTAATATTTTAAATCTAAAATAAAAAGCATGATTGAAATCACTTATCTCAACAAAAACAATTCCGTCTCCAAATTGCAAACTGCATTGAAAGAAATTCAGTTAGTAGCGTTCAAAACATTTTTTTTTTTGAAGTTAGCCGTTAAAAGAAAGTCGTGATTTTATTCTGAACTTAAGCTAGTAACGTTTTAAAAAGCTTACGACATAAAAGAAAAGGCTGATGGTGGGGGGGGGTTCTTCCGAAAGTAAGTTGGTGCCGTTATAAGTAATTTCTAGATAAGATGGAAGCCGGTATTGGACTAGAAAAAAGCTAGCATTTAATAAAACAGAAATACACAAATTAAATACTGAAATAAAATGGAGTTGTTAATATTTTAAATCTAAAATAAAAAGCATGATTGAAATCACTTATCTCAACAAAAACAATTCCGTCTCCAAATTGCAAACTGCATTGAAAGAAATTCAGTTAGTAGCGTTCAAAACATTTTTTTTTGAAGTTAGCCGTTAAAAGAAAGTCGTGATTTTATTCTGAACTTAAGCTAGTAACGTTTTAAGAAGCTTACGACATAAAAGAAAAGGCTGATGGTGGGGGGGGGGTTCTTCCGAAAGTAAGTTGGTGCCGTTATAAGTAATTTCTAGATAAGATGGAAGCCGGTATTGGACTAGAAAAAAGCTAGCATTTAATAAAACAGAAATACACAAATTAAATACTGAAATAAAATGGAGTTGTTAATATTTTAAATCTAAAATAAAAAGCATGATTGAAATCACTTATCTCAACAAAAACAATTCCGTCTCCAAATTGCAAACTGCATTGAAAGAAATTCAGTTAGTAGCGTTCAAAACATTTTTTTTTGAAGTTAGCCGTTAAAAGAAAGTCGTGATTTTATTCTGAACTTAAGCTAGTAACGTTTTAAGAAGCTTACGACATAAAAGAAAAGGCTGATGGTGGGGGGGGGTTCTTCCGAAAGTAAGTTGGTGCCGTTATAAGTAATTTCTAGATAAGATGGAAGCCGGTATTGGACTAGAAAAAAGCTAGCATTTAATAAAACAGAAATACACAAATTAAATACTGAAATAAAATGGAGTTGTTAATATTTTAAATCTAAAATAAAAAGCATGATTGAAATCACTTATCTCAACAAAAACAATTCCGTCTCCAAATTGCAAACTGCATTGAAAGAAATTCAGTTAGTAGCGTTCAAAACATTTTTTTTTGAAGTTAGCCGTTAAAAGAAAGTCGTGATTTTATTCTGAACTTAAGCTAGTAACGTTTTAAAAAGCTTACGACATAAAAGAAAAGGCTGATGGTGGGGGGGGTTCTTCCGAAAGTAAGTTGGTGCCGTTATAAGTAATTTCTAGATAAGATGGAAGCCGGTATTGGACTAGAAAAAAGCTAGCATTTAATAAAACAGAAATACACAAATTAAATACTGAAATAAAATGGAGTTGTTAATATTTTAAATCTAAAATAAAAAGCATGATTGAAATCACTTATCTCAACAAAAACAATTCCGTCTCCAAATTGCAAACTGCATTGAAAGAAATTCAGTTAGTAGCGTTCAAAACATTTTTTTTTGAAGTTAGCCGTTAAAAGAAAGTCGTGATTTTATTCTGAACTTAAGCTAGTAACGTTTTAAGAAGCTTACGACATAAAAGAAAAGGCTGATGGTGGGGGGGGTTCTTCCGAAAGTAAGTTGGTGCCGTTATAAGTAATTTCTAGATAAGATGGAAGCCGGTATTGGACTAGAAAAAAGCTAGCATTTAATAAAACAGAAATACACAAATTAAATACTGAAATAAAATGGAGTTGTTAATATTTTAAATCTAAAATAAAAAGCATGATTGAAATCACTTATCTCAACAAAAACAATTCCGTCTCCAAATTGCAAACTGCATTGAAAGAAATTCAGTTAGTAGCGTTCAAAACATTTTTTTTTGAAGTTAGCCGTTAAAAGAAAGTCGTGATTTTATTCTGAACTTAAGCTAGTAACGTTTTAAGAAGCTTACGACATAAAAGAAAAGGCTGATGGTGGGGGGGGTTCTTCCGAAAGTAAGTTGGTGCCGTTATAAGTAATTTCTAGATAAGATGGAAGCCGGTATTGGACTAGAAAAAAGCTAGCATTTAATAAAACAGAAATACACAAATTAAATACTGAAATAAAATGGAGTTGTTAATATTTTAAATCTAAAATAAAAAGCATGATTGAAATCACTTATCTCAACAAAAACAATTCCGTCTCCAAATTGCAAACTGCATTAAAAGAAATTCAGTTAGTAGCGTTCAAAACATTTTTTTTTTGAAGTTAGCCGTTAAAAGAAAGTCGTGATTTTATTCTGAACTTAAGCTAGTAACGTTTTAAGAAGCTTACGACATAAAAGAAAAGGCTGATGGTGGGGGGGGTTCTTCCGAAAGTAAGTTGGTGCCGTTATAAGTAATTTCTAGATAAGATGGAAGCCGGTATTGGACTAGAAAAAAGCTAGCATTTAATAAAACAGAAATACACAAATTAAATACTGAAATAAAATGGAGTTGTTAATATTTTAAATCTAAAATAAAAAGCATGATTGAAATCACTTATCTCAACAAAAACAATTCCGTCTCCAAATTGCAAACTGCATTGAAAGAAATTCAGTTAGTAGCGTTCAAAACATTTTTTTTTTGAAGTTAGCCGTTAAAAGAAAGTCGTGATTTTATTCTGAACTTAAGCTAGTAACGTTTTAAAAAGCTTACGACATAAAAGAAAAGGCTGATGGTGGGGGGGGGAGGGTTCTTCCGAAAGTAAGTTGGTGCCGTTATAAGTAATTTCTAGATAAGATGGAAGCCGGTATTGGACTAGAAAAAAGCTAGAATTTAATAAAACAGAAATACACAAATTAAATACTGAAATAAAATGGAGTTGTTAATATTTTAAATCTAAAATAAAAAGCATGATTGAAATCACTTATCTCAACAAAAACAATTCCGTCTCCAAATTGCAAACTGCATTGAAAGAAATTCAGTTAGTAGCGTTCAAAACATTTTTTTTTTGAAGTTAGCCGTTAAAAGAAAGTCGTGATTTTATTCTGAACTTAAGCTAGTAACGTTTTAAGAAGCTTACGACATAAAAGAAAAGGCTGATGGTGGGGTGGGGGGGTTCTTCCGAAAGTAAGTTGGTGCCGTTATAAGTAATTTCTAGATAAGATGGAAGCCGGTATTGGACTAGAAAAAAGCTAGCATTTAATAAAACAGAAATACACAAATTAAATACTGAAATAAAATGGAGTTGTTAATATTTTAAATCTAAAATAAAAAGCATGATTGAAATCACTTATCTCAACAAAAACAATTCCGTCTCCAAATTGCAAACTGCATTGAAAGAAATTCAGTTAGTAGCGTTCAAAACATTTTTTTTTGAAGTTAGCCGTTAAAAGAAAGTCGTGATTTTATTCTGAACTTAAGCTAGTAACGTTTTAAGAAGCTTACGACATAAAAGAAAAGGCTGATGGTGGGGGGGGGGTTCTTCCGAAAGTAAGTTGGTGCCGTTATAAGTAATTTCTAGATAAGATGGAAGCCGGTATTGGACTAGAAAAAAGCTAGCATTTTATAAAACAGAAATACACAAATTAAATACTGAAATAAAATGGAGTTGTTAATATTTTAAATCTAAAATAAAAAGCATGATTGAAATCACTTATCTCAACAAAAACAATTCCGTCTCCAAATTGCAAACTGCATTGAAAGAAATTCAGTTAGTAGCGTTCAAAACATTTTTTTTTGAAGTTAGCCGTTAAAAGAAAGTCGTGATTTTATTCTGAACTTAAGCTAGTAACGTTTTAAGAAGCTTACGACATAAAAGAAAAGGCTGATGGTGGGGTGGGGGGGTTCTTCCGAAAGTAAGTTGGTGCCGTTATAAGTAATTTCTAGATAAGATGGAAGCCGGTATTGGACTAGAAAAAAGCTAGCATTTAATAAAACAGAAATACACAAATTAAATACTGAAATAAAATGGAGTTGTTAATATTTTAAATCTAAAATAAAAAGCATGATTGAAATCACTTATCTCAACAAAAACAATTCCGTCTCCAAATTGCAAACTGCATTGAAAGAAATTCAGTTAGTAGCGTTCAAAACATTTTTTTTTTTTAAGTTAGCCGTTAAAAGAAAGTCGTGATTTTATTCTGAACTTAAGCTAGTAACGTTTTAAGAAGCTTACGACATAAAAGAAAAGGCTGATGGTGGGGGGGGGGTTCTTCCGAAAGTAAGTTGGTGCCGTTATAAGTAATTTCTAGATAAGATGAAAGCCGGTATTGGACTAGAAAAAAGCTAGCATTTAATAAAACAGAAATACACAAATTAAATACTGAAATAAAATGGAGTTGTTAATAAGACATAGAAGTAACAACTCATCTAAAAGACATAAAAATAATAACTCATCTAAAAGACATAGAAATAACAACTCATCTAAAAGACATAGAAATAATAACTCATCTAAAAGACATAGAAATAACAACTTATCTAAAAGACATAAAAATAATAACTTATCTAAAAGACATAGAAGTAACAACTCATCTAAAAACATAGAACTAACAACTCATCTAAAAGACATAAAAATAATAACTGATCTAAAAGACATAGAAATAACAACTCATCTTATAGACATACAAATAATAACTCATCTAAAAGATGTGACTTTACAACGTGGCCTTACACGACCTTGAACCTCTGATCGCGGCCCAATTATGATCTGCACCCTGGTCGGTACAGTTATGATATGTCGACTCGGCAACCAGGTCTGCCAACCGTTAGTACGTCGCGTCACCCAATAAGTTCTTCGTTAAGGCGTTGGAGATTCTTCTCGGATGCTCGGTCCTCAAGGCCTGTTCTCCGTGGATCGTCTAGTTATTCTGGGCGTTCGTTGACGGATACGGTGTCACAAATGGCAAATAAAGAAATATACACATATAGGGATCCACGCAAATCAGCAACAAAACTCCGGAGTTTGGTTAATATACTATATATTTCGGAAATTCATAAAAGAAGTATTTACAGCATATACATATAGTTGACAATTAATTCAAGCCAGCAGTTAGTTCTACAACTGAACTTCTGTTGTTGAAATACCTGGTCGGTATCGCGGACTTTGCGTAATTCTCGTTAAGTGATCGACACGTTATAAGCGTTGAGTTATCAGGCAACAAGCGAGGGGGAGAGAGAGAAGAGGTGATTCTGCCGAGACGGAACAACTCGACTTAGCTCTCTTTGACTCTGATTCCTAATCTCAGACCGGACTCTCTGACTTAATCTCTGATTTTTCATTTCTTTTATAATACAATTATGGAATGATGACGACACCCATGTTCGTCATCGACCAATCAAATTGCTTGATTTTAATTCGACGAGGCCTTTTCTCATTGGTTGATTATACTTCGACAGGGTCCTTTTTCATTGGTCCATTTCCAAAATTGGATTGACTCCTCCTTTAATTAACGCCCAACTTACACGTTGTATTATTTAACTCCTCCCTGGCTTACTAATGGAATTTTTCCATATCCAGGAAAATTATTTTTCCTTTGACTTAAAGTAAATCACGCGATTTTATTTGTTTTAAAATTATCTATTGATCTCATTTTTCGCTTTGATAATTCAAAGGAATTTTAGTTTATCTTTGAATTAAGTTCTGGTTGTCGGTCATTCCATTATATCAGACATTTTGATTACGTCAAAAGACCAAGAATGCATTTGTCGCTTTGAACTTATCGGACAACACATTTTCCCCTCCGAGCAAAAATATTTCATAACTTCAATTTTCGTTCGATCTGATTCACCAAATGACAATTCTCGATACGTCATAAAAATATGTATTATTGTTTTGAAATTTCGGACAATTCATTTTTTCCTATTCTTTGTTCTAAAACACAATGCCGAGTCACTGCGTGTGTTTCTCTCAGATCAAAAACAACCCGACTTTTTCAACTGTCAAACTCACAGATCAAACTTGGCTCATAGTGTTGCCAATTGCGTGGGGTGCAATCCTCAATTCTCTGGTTCTTGTACAATTATGATTTCGGCTATTTCAGATCAAACGCCTGTGTATTTTGGCTAAAATATTTTATGCATTCTTTTTCGCTTTTGAAGTTTAGATTGTGATTTAACTTTTCGCTATAAAGGCACTTTTGCCGCCTCCATCTCAACAACAGACTTAGCTCAGAATTTATTGACAAAACAAAATTAATAATAATTTTTATTCCTTCAAAACCCGATCATCGTCCTGGAACAAAAAATATTTTTAACCAAAAGAAACGTCACATCAACCCTACACGTCTGATGTGGCCTCTCTTTAGTGTTACAATCGCCCCCTATGGGGCGACGCTCTCCACAGGATAACGGCGCCCCATGTCCGTTAACACTCAAAGAGATTCTCTCATCTCATAACACAATTCTGGCCTACTCTGAAAGCGAGAAATTGCTGAATTACATGCAAAACAAATAAAATAAATGTCATGCAGAAGTTGAAAGTTCATATAAATGGCTCCTGCCTTAACTCAGAGTGTTCAATAACAGTTTGTAGTGGTGGTTTCATAAGTACAAAGTTCGTGTAACAAAATTGGTAATAATAAAAAGTGTCTCTTTTTTTTTCTTCGTTTTGGAACATTAAGCATGCAATTAGTCCTACATTGACATCACTTAATAGTGTTTAAAATATTCTGTATGTTCAGCTTCTTGTCGTAGGGGTGGATTTGGGGCGGGTTCCTCGTCGCTCGTCTGTAGCTTCGCCAGGTTAATGCGGACCCTTTGTGATTCCTGACCAGGGCTGCTCCCCTCAGGGCCATGGGCTACCAAGAGGCATCTTGAACACTCACTTCCACTCATCCACTTCTTCAAACAACACATCACTACCATCACTAATACTACTATAACCCCTACTCCACCCGTCAAACCCCCACCATCACTAAGTTAGGAGGGTCGCTCGTTGACTCTTGCTTAATTATGTGGTCCAACTGACGTTGTAAGCTGTCTAATCATAACCAGGCGATTCCGATAGACTACTCTAGTCTTAACTATCCCTTTTCGACTATTCTAAGAAGCACCTTCTTTCGGAGTTACCTCAGCTCTAACCCCTATAGGGCTAATTTCGTAATCTTTCTCTTTTGGTTCGTGGTTCGTAGGGTTCAAATCATGCACTGCGAACCGTCAGACAACAGCCTTCAATTATTTGAGGATGTTTGCGGCATTCAACCCTATAATGCGCATGCCCATCCGTGGCATTTTGGGAAGGGGCACACCCTGTGTCCCCTTAGATTGTATAGTCAGCCTTTATGATTGACAGACTCACGGCTTTCCTGCCGAATTTTACTCACTTCCGTCTTTCAGGAATTCAAAAACTGTTTGGATAAGGGTGACAAGTGTCGCTTTAAGTTCATTTTGAGTACGAAGAGACCGCTCCATTTACATAGGCTAATATGTTCTGCCCGTTTTCCACGGCTCTCCATCTTGATCGGACACTTCCGATATCTTCCCTAAGCGACCACACCACCAGAGTTCTCAGGGCCCTACCTGTCATAGGTATTATCGCCCACTCTATCGACCTCCGAGTTCACTTCTTCTCTAGTCACCTGTTGTGACTGAGACCTTCAGGCATGTCTGCCTACAATTGTTAGATCCTTCAGTCAATTATTTTGACTGTAACAGAATGTTGCCTCCGCCCGTGCACACCACTACCGTTGGCGTCCTTCGAATTAACGAGAAGGCATTCTGAAGAATTCTTCCTTCTTGTGCTTTTCTTCTGAAACGTTAAGGGTGCTTATCTTCTTCCTAACATGCGATCTCTGTTAGATTTTCCTTTCCACTAATGCGTATTCCAGACAACTAGCATTTAACTAAGCGGCCGATACTCGTGCTTTCGGTCGACTTATTCTCGTATCTCTTATAATAGATTTAGTCCGAGAGCTTACCCTAGTGTTCTATTCCTAGTTCCAACTAATCTATCTTCATCGTGACCTAGCGCGCTCTCTCTCTAATTCATCTCTTCGTGCTTATAGAGTTGGCGGGTCGCAACTTCCTGTCGCCCCCAACTCTCCTCCGGACACTGGCATCGTGCCGCCCTGCCAGGGGTATTCTCGGTACTAGGGTGATCCAGCTTCAAAGGATCCGGTGTGGAACCGTCCCACTCATCGATGGTGACACGCCTAGGCAGAGCCCTTGCCCACCCGTACTCACCTATTCATTAGGACAAATATAGACGGTCGCACCTCGAACAAATTCGCTGCCGATCACTTTTCCCTTAACTTCCCCTCCGGCAGTTGCGCCCCCCCGACAGTGAGCCCTCTATCATCAGAGGTCCTCCCTGTATCCTGCCACCGCCGCGGACATAGGGGCCGGCAACAATAGGCCTCCTTGGGATCCGTCCGTTCTTGGCACATTTTCTCTGGGGTCCGCCCCGGGCGGCTCCCCCTTCCTGGTGGGACATCCTTTCGTTTGTGCCCATCAGGGTGGTAAGTGAAACAATACCAATCACCTTCATCAGGGGTCGGTTTACAGCGGCCGGATTGGGGCCCCTTGTTGGCCCTCGTACCTCTTTCCTGGGACTGCAGTGACACATCCCCTGCAGCGCTCCCCAACTCCGCTCCCCCTGTTGGTCTGCACCGTCCGCTCTCTTGACCGAACTGTCTGTTTTTACCACCGTTCGGTCCTAACGAGCGAGGTGGTCTATCATACCCCGTGGGACACTCTGCAGCTCGGTGCCCCTCCTTCTGGCAGGTCCAGCAGAACGACCCATATCTGCCAGGAGTGGGTGGAAAAACCCCATGCGTGAGGCTCCACTCTCTTATGTTGGGATCAGCTTCCGCCTCTGTCTCCCAATCCTCCTCGATCCCCCAAAGTTGGACATCCGAGATCTTCCTCTCTCGAACTTCCTCGACTTCGGGCTGGGGCGGGGTTTGTCGGGTCCGCTTGGCCGAGCGCCCCCTCCTCCGAGGTGGTCCTTGTGCGCTCGCCTCTCCCGATAATGTGGCGTGGATTAGTGTCCATTCTCGGCCGTTTGATAGGGCTCTGTCTGCCCATATCTTCCCTTCTGTGCTACCCTTCTCCAGCACCTTGGCCGGCCTAGCCTGGATGGCCCCTTTTTCTTTCAGGGTACCCTCCGACAACCCCTTAGTTGCCCTCTCAGCCAGTTCCGCCACTTCCTCAGCTGCCTCCTGTAGCAGTCTGAGTAACTCCCTCGCCCAATCTCTCTCAGTCCCAGTCTCCGTTACCACCCTCTCTGCTCCCCCCAAAGCCTTGCTCTTATGTTCCACCGGCTCCGTCATTCTTGTCTAAATTTATCAAACGGGGATTCGCCTGTCTATCCCTTTCTCACTATTTACACAAGTAATGACTCCAGGCGCCCCAAAACCACTGCGAAAAAAAATACCCAAGTCAAAAAATCACAAAAAGAGGTGATTCTGCCAAGACGGAACAACTCGACTTAGCTCTCTTTGACTCTGATTCCCAATCTCAGACCGGACTCTCTGACTTAATCTCTGATTTTTCATTTCTTTTATAATACAATTATGGAATGATGACGACACCCATGTTCGTCATCGACCAATCAAATTGCTTTATTATAATTCGACGAGGCCTTTTCTCATTGGTTGATTATACTTCGACAGGGCCTTTTTTCATTGGTCCATTTCCAAAATTGGATTGACTCCTCCTTTAATTAACGCCCAACTTACACGTTGTATTATTTAACTCCTCCCTGGCTTACTAATGGAATTTTTCCATATCCAGGAAAATTATTTTTCCTTTGACTTAAAGTAAATCACGCGATTTTATTTGTTTTAAAATTATCTATTGATCTCATTTTTCGCTTTGATAATTCAAAGGAATTTTAGTTTATCTTTGAATTAAGTTCTGGTTGTCGGTCATTCCATTATATCAGACATTTTGATTACGTCAAAAGACCAAGAATGCATTTGTCGCTTTGAACTTATCGGACAACACATTTTCCCCTCCGAGCAAAAATATTTCATAATTTCAATTTTCGTTCGACCTGATTCACCAAATGACAATTCTCGATACGTCATAAAAATATGTATTATTGTTTTGAAATTTCGGACAATTCATTTTTTCCTATTCTTTGTTCTAAAACACAATGCCGAGTCACTGCGTGTGTTTCTCTCAGATCAAAAACAACCCGACTTTTTCAACTGTCAAACTCACAGATCAAACGTGGCTCATAGTGTTGCCAATTGCGTGGGGTGCAATCCTCAATTCTCTGGTTCTTGTACAATTATGATTTCGGCTATTTCAGATCAAACGCCTGTGTATTTTGGCTAAAATATTTTATGCATTCCTTTTCGCTTTTAAAGTTTAGAATGTGATTTAACTTTTCGCTACAAAGGCACTTTTGCCGCCGCCATCTCAACAACAGACTTAGCTCAAAATGTATTGACTAAACAAAATTAATAATAATTTTTATTCCTTCAAAACCCGATCATCGTCCGGGAACAAAAAATTATTTTTAACCAAAAGAAACGTCACATCAACCCTACAGGTCTGATGTGGCCTCTCTTTAGTGTTACAAAGACATAAAAATAATAACTCATCTAAAAGACATAGAAATAATAATAAATGCTATTTTATATACGAAACTCGCTAGATCTTATTGCGAGGTATGCTATTAAATATTTTCTTTTAAATTTTAACTAGAGCGTTTGGTAAAGTACATGCCATTCTTTGTTCCATTATTACAAGCTGGTTTTCAATAGCATATATGCAATAACAGGAGATTAGTAAGGAATGATTTTTGGAAAATATCTATTACACATGTTTTACATTCTTCTGGCAGTAACTCTACACTGCATTTGCAAAACCAGTATAAACTAACAATAAAAATTCTATTTATATATTGAATTCGAGATTAGACCATTTTCAGTTTTATTTATCACTATCAGAGGTCGCATTGAATTTAATGAGGATCAACGAATATTCCGCACTTCAAAATTTTTGATTGTCATCGAAAACGATGAAACCACACATTTTTTTACAAATGATCGCCACGTATCAAGCCCAGAGTTCACTCGAAAATAAAGGTTAATAACTGTACGCTAGTAATTAGGACAGTAAAGTAATAATAGTTGTGGTGAAGATTTAGTATAATTAAACTGGTTCAATTAAAACTGGTTCAATGAAAACTTATTTTCATTGGATTTGAAAACTAATATTGTAGTTGGCTGGAAAGTAAATCAGCAGAACAGAGTTTCACAGCCGGTCAGTTTTTGGAGAAAAAGCTTTTTTAATGGAATCCACGTTCATGGTTAAGACACCGACAGAGAATGGAAGAAATTTTGAATTTTGCTAGACGGGTGTTTTTTTTTGTGTGAAAAATTGGCGAGAGGAGTCATAGATTGGAACTCATTCAAACACTCGCAGTGTTTCTTCTGTGGGTATGACGTTGCAGAGAAGAGGAAAAGGCATTACCTACTAGATTACGAAGTAAGTGTTGAACTCTGTCAAGGCAGACTCTGCTGCCCAGAAGTGGTATCAGTACTCATTCCCAAGGACGAAGTTGACTCTTATACTGGTAGAGGATATCTACTGGAGTGGTAGAATGATCCAACTATTTTTCCAACTCTATTCGCAATAGATTTGATGAATGTTCTCTTTTTAAGATCAGGGATGAGGATCAAACCAAAACCTTTGTCTAAAAATTAAGCGTCATCAAGACGAGAGCCTTTTATTTCATTTTTGACCAGATGTGAAAATGGAAAGGAAGAAGCTTGCTTTTAGATGCATTAAAATTAACCAGCCACTTATGTTCCCACTACACTACATGTTCAAGGTCAGAGGAGCGAGAATCAGGGAAATCTTCGCCATTGCCGGCTAAGTGTTGCTATAAATATTAGTGTCCTCTGTATAAATGTTTACGATTGATCTAAGAATGTTATTTGGAATATCTTTGATAGAGATCAGGAAGACAGTTGAGCCTAAGTGTAGACCTCGAGGGACGCCAGAATTACTATTGTGAGCTTCTAATTTCTGCACATCAACTACAATTATAAATCTATCAAAGAGAATGATTTCATTATTGAAAAGACATTTCCAGCTATACGGTAGCTGAAGATTTTGTGCAATAGACCTATAAGGCATACTCTATCAAAGGACTTTGATATGTCAATAGAAATTGCAAGAAACGATATCCGCGTCTAGCGATTCACTAATCCTGTGAGATATTACTGTTAGCACATCAGCTGTAAATCTGGCAGAGCGGAAACTATATTGCATGAGTTGTTTTAGCTGAGGTAGTTGACTACTTCTGTTTTACACAGATTCCAATAACTTATTCATGACGCACAGGAAACGGATTGTTCTGTACTGAGAGGGAGACGACCGATCATTTGTATTTTTAAATAAAGTCAGAGCGAAGTAATTTCCCAGGGTGTTGGGAAATAGTTCTCCTTAAGACAACGTTCAAACAATATTGTAAATACGGAGGCTAGTTTTGGTTGATTTTTGAGCACTATAATTGGAATGGCATCGAAGCCAGTTGCTTTATTGAAATCGAGATATTTGAAAAGCTTGGCAACATCACGCACAGTTATTTCTATGTCACATAGTGTATTTTCAGACACCGGCGAAAATATGATAGAAGTAGGCGGCAAAGGGTAGAATTTTAAGTCATCGACAAATAGTTTGGCTTTCTTAGATGCTAATAAAATTGCGGCAGGTCTATTGATGATGGTTGGGATAGAGGACACACTTCGGTTCAGGATGCGGTTTGTTATTCTAAAAAAATGCTGAAAATCAAGCCGTCGTTTCGCTACTTTGAAATTAAGGAAATGAGCATTCTTTATTACTTTTGTTCAGTGGTTGCTGGTAGTTCTAAAAGCAGCCTTTCACTCAGTATATTTATCTCTCTGATAGTAGTGGAAATATTGGTTTCTGTTCGCAATGATAGCGACACATCATTGAGAGAACCACGGCTGGCTGTTAGAGTTTAGCCCGATTTTTTGAAGGGTATTAAGCAGTCTATGTGGACAATTGGCCATTCAGTAAGGTCTGATACTATAGAGGACACGTCTTATTTTTAAATATAGAGCATAGCGAAATAGCTAACATAAATTTACGGAATGTGCCCCAGTCACTCAGTGAGTATCGATACACTGTACAATTGAGACGTACATTTGAAGATCTATTACATTTTGCTTTTATTTAAACTGTGCTCACCGAGTGGTAAGTAGATTCCAGTGGGGACGGAACGAAAGATGGGAATTGTTCTGACAAGTTGTAAAAGATCAAACAGACCTGCATAATGACGGCCAGTTGGGCGCAAGGGTGAGTTCGTGAACAATCTGAGTTAAGTCATAAGCAATAGAAAAATCATGGCAGGACCTCATCTCACTATCCGTTTGTTTTAATAGGCGAGGTATTCAATATTGTGAACATTGAAGTCACCATGAATGTTAGCCAAAGGATGAGCAGACAGAATGTTGTTAATTTTCTCAGAGATGCTTTTAAAAATATAAATAAACTTATTATGGAAGCGACGGATGCCAAATATGAAGACGGTGCTGTGTGCCACTTGTAAACACATATGGTACAATTTGGGGTTATCTCTGGAGATGTCTATATCACATCGTAAACCGTCTCTAGTCTAGGCACAAAGCCATGTCTATGGCGATATTGGGGGTCAGATTTTGATTTAAAGTTAGAGTATCCTGCAATAGCAAAGTCATCTAGGAAAATAGTCAGTCCAATGCCAGTTTCGTACAGAGAGTAGGTCTGGTTTAGTGTCCTGTAATTGAATTTCAACCTCTATGTTAGAACGTAGACCCTTGGTGTATGATAAGGAGACCTGGTAGTTGGGATCTACGTTGGAAGTTGGAGAATAGAATTGTCTATTCTAGCAGGGGGGGGCAACGAGGTACACCGGGTAGAAGCTTCACATGGCTTCCTGTCGTGACTTAATTTTCAAGATATCGTAGGCTACATTGCCGTATAGAGAACTTACTGGTAATTTTATAAAGTTAGTTCTTTATAGTGGCGCAAATTACAATTTATAATGTAAAAATCAAATTTTATAGTTCACGTATGCTTTAAACAGAAACATGCATTTCAAACGCGCCACAATTTTTCAAAAAACATACGGCTGATTTTATACACTGGACCCTTTAGCTTGTCGATGATAAAACTTATCCAATGCACTTGTTATGTTAGGTTGTGCAAGGGTATTATCATTGCTTCAAATTTTTAAATCAGATTTTTTTCGATTATAAATTTTCGATACATATCGGAGGCATTTTGACACAAAACCTATTCGGGAACACTTCTAGACACATAAAGTATATTTCTGTCAAATTTGCAAAAATCGACCCCGCTGTTTCATAGATTACAATGAATGGACTTACGCACAGAGATGAAATGTATTTCATATATAAGTAGAGATTCCGTATAAACCTATAGCACTCTTTTGGTATACTATATTTCTAAAGGTATCTTACTGCGGGGTAATACGCAACGCAACAGTTTGTCTAATTTATAGAAAAATCATCTCGTAATATGTGCATTTGTATAATTCGTTTTTGAACTTCTTCTTCACTAACACTACAATCTCATTGATATTCGGTTCTAATTTTAACAATGGTATTCTCTGGAAAAATCTGTTTACGTGAGAAAACTATCTTAGCAGGCTATAGAAAACGATGTATGAGATATTCGGCTTCTTTACACGATAAACGTGACTGACTAGCTGGAAAATAGATGTTACTTTATTCTCAGTCTCCTTACTATAAAGATGAACAGTTCCTGACATGCTGATAGCTGGAGGGGTATTAAGGTTACTACTTTTTCCGAAATGGTGTAAAACGCTATAGATTAAACCCAGCTGTTTATTCAACAGTCTTCACAGCAAGTTGCATTATTTTATAAGCCAACTTTCTATCCGTTGAAAGAAGCTGAACGTTAATTAGTTCGTTGTTAAACACATGCATATCAATACATAAAACTTATACATTACATATTTCTGAGGCGTACCATGGTGTCATTGCAATCGATCTTCTATTAAAAAGTAACATCAAAACAAATCATCAGCGACCCACGAAACCAACCAACCGAAGAAGTGCAACAAAATCACTGCTAAGAAACATGTTAGGGGTATTATTTTTTAAAGAAGTACCTTTTCAGTGAAGGCGGAGCATATACTTATATGAGTTTTAATTATATTTAAAAACACTAGAGTTATCTCCTTTTCGTCTTCTTATTTCCTTTCCTTACACTTTAAATAAGGCCCTGTCTCATTGGCCAAAAGTGTCGCTCATCGACCAATCACGGCAACCTATTTATTAAGCGGGACTAGAGATTCCCTTTAAAACTACCTCTTTCGTTCTGACCTCTGTGGAGGAAAGACTTATTATCTCATCTCTCTTCTTTCCGAATTTGAATGGGGCCGTCAAACTAGAGACTTTCAAATAATAACCTTTTGACTGCTTTAAAAGCCGAAAACGCAATTTTTTGGCAACCTGCTTATTTTATATTTGTATTAATTTGAAGTTAAATACACTTTTTATAGTTCTCCGACTTGTATATTCATGTTTCTTTTTCGTCTGAGTCCTAAGTGTCTGGTCAAAACACAACATTTTGCAAAACAATTCTCAAGTTTAGCTGGTTGTTGCGAAAAAAGAAAACACAAAAAAAATAAAATACATCTTTTAAAGAAGTTCCCTATTTATATATAAAAAATACATCTTTTAAAGAAGTTCCCTATTTATATATAAAAAAATCTCTACATACACATGAACGAACTGTGTTTAAATTCCCAAGGCGCGAACGAATAGACATCTTTATAACCTCGTGCGGACTTGGAAATATTTGTTGAAGAAAATAAATCTTTACTATTATTTGTCATTGTGACAAGAAAACAATCACTGTTATTTGTCATTGTGACAAGAAAACAATCACTGTTATTTGTCATTGTGACAAGAAAACAATCACTGTTATTTGTCAAACCCTTTTAAAGCAAAGCTTATTTATTGCTTATCTCCCCGACCAACAAAAATATATATTTTACTATTATTGAGTTAAACTCTGCTCTCGTGGGGAAACAAGAAAATAGAAACATTATTGGTCTACTTGCGACTTCACGTGTTTCAAAAGCTGTGATTCTCCGGCGAGACTGTTTTACGATTTGTTTGTAGCTCTTTGAGAAAAGAAGAAGAAACTGGATTCACATTTGATTGAAAATGAATAAGAGTGAATCCTAAAATGGAGAACTTTAAGACATTGAAGGGTGTAAGGGCTCTCAAAGTTGCTCGGGAAGTCTTAAAGGATGATTAACTTTACATCGAAATGCTGGAACAACGTGAAGTACTAAGAAAAAGGACCTTCCAGAAAGAGGAAGATATTATCAAGGAGATACTAGTTGAAGTTCGTTCCTTGAATGAAAAAATTAAAGCAATATGCATCAAAGCAGAATTTGATTTGAAGAACTGTGGTTTCGTTGATGAACAGTAGAAAGAGATTGAATTTCGAACTAATGTTAATTATCGTCTTGCCAACATTGAAGACACGGTTGAAGAACTTAACACATCTGAATCTGAAGTTGGCTATGTACCTCTATTATCAATGCCCAAGTTACAATGTGCAACCTTCAGTGGAATTAATCCATCCAAATTCGAATTCAAGAATTTTACTTCACGATTCAAAAACTGTACAGATTCTGTTAAAGTCTAAATTAGTTTTATTGAAAGGTTATTTAAGTGATTATGCTTTACAATTGGTTTCTCGGCTAACATTGGAAGATGAAAATTTTAATTTTGCTGTCGATTTACTGACAAAAGAATTTTTAGATATCTCCTTTATTATTAACGAAATTTTTAAGCAGATAATTTTTGCTTCTCCTCAATATGACCCTGCATTTGTGTCTGTGACACAATACCTTGCAAAAGTGAGAGCGGATTTGTCTGAACTGAAAACGTCATATCAAATCGATTTTTTGAGAATAAGTCCCCTAGGTTTTTGTCGCTCAGTCACATTATGTTTGAAAAGTTACCTGTGGCCTTGAGAAGGGAAATTAGTCACAGAGTGGGCACAAATTGCCCGTCTTTGACTCAAATATTTGACAATTATAATGAAGCTGTTCGTGCTCTGTCGAGGAATAAAAAATATTCGCGATCAGCAGAAACTAATTCTAAAGGCGATGGAACACATCTTAAAAATCATAAAAAGAGAAAGGAGAGTCTGCCTTACATCATTTTTCTACTAATTGTGCCGGTACATACTGCAAACTTTGCTCAGTACGTGGTCACTCCATGTTGAAGTGCAGCAAATTCTCTACTCATAAAGCAAGAGTTGAGAGGTGTAAACAGTTGAAACTGTGTATCGGATGTTCCAGTTATAAACACAAAACAGAGGATTGCCCTGGACGCCAGAGCAATTCTCTTTCCTGAAAAATGTGTCCCTCTAAGGCAAATATTACACCTTTATGTGATAGGCCAAAAAAGTAATTTCACTATTTTCTCATGTTGATGAAAACTACATCATATTACCTGTTGTAGCTATTTCATTACATACTGGAACAAAGAAAACTACGGTTATCTGCCTATTAGACACTGGAAGTCAGCGCTCTTATTTTTCCAAAAAAATATTAAAAGAACTAAAATATCCTGATGGAGATTTGAATCTTACCGATTACCAGATGAAAACCTATGCAAGTGTTACGGTAAAGCGTCTTGAACAAGTTGTTTTGAATGTTAATGTTGGTAAAGGGAGACAACTCCCTATTCCGGTTTTAATAGATGACAAATTTGGAATCTAATTTCAGTTTGATAATTTCTGTCCAACCTAAATAAATTAAAATACAGGTTGGCATTTTCAAGTGAGAAACAGAGCAATGCTATAAAAATTGACGGTATCCTAGGTGTAGATATATTTCAATTCATGACTCCAGAATTATTAAATGTATGAATGGACATGGGATTTGCCTCAAGGGATTGCTCCATTTGGTAATGTTCAGCATTTTTATATACCGATTAAATCTTTTCTGTAGGAACTAGAAGATCCAATCATTGTGCCAATTTTCATACTATAATATCGGAACATGCTCGTTGGTCAGAGCGCCAATTGAACGTTATATTGGAAGCCAAATTAACCTACCAGTATCCATTATCTGATATATTTGAATCTTCAAATATGAAGAGAAATTTAGAAAGGATGTTTGCTGTGGAAACTGATGGCACTTCTTTGATGAAGAATTAATCGTGGATTATGACCGAAATAAAATCAATAGCTGCAAGAAGTCTATTGAATTAAAAAAAACAACTCATATTTTTTGGATTAATCTGGTATAAAGATAAACTCAATTCTGAGCCTTCCAACTACCAAGTCGCTCTGAAGGGACTTGACAGAGCTATGCTTTCCTTGGAAAAGAAAAAAATGGCTGAGGCCTATACTGATATTTTTGTCAACTCTTTTTGACAAAAAATATCAGTATGACTGAAGGAATTATCAAGAGAATTGTGTTACCCAGATGTTAATATGTTGAGTAATATGCTTTAACTTTTACTTTTATTCGTCACTGATAAATATGTTCTGCTATGTGACACAAGAAAAGCTTTTCTTATGATCAGACTCAAGTCTGATGAAGATAAAAATAGATTTTGTTTTTTTGTGAAAGATGAAAACGAGGTGATTTGTTATCGTTGTTGCACATTGAGATTTGGCTTCAATGCAAGCCCTTTTATATTAAATTATGTCCTGCAGCATCACGTGAGTAACTTTCCAAATGACACATGTACTAAGATGTTGAAAAGTTGATTTTATGTTGACAAGCTGTGTATGACAAGCAATTTTTCGGGGCGAAAATCAGCCTTTAAAAAATACAGTGCCTCGACTGCAAAAGGGAAATCCCCAACTGAGGTTTTGTAATTCCAATGACACGAGATTGAGGATGGTGGAATTGTGCAACATAACTGTGAGTATGAAAAGGTTCTTGGGTATAAATACCACCCTTAATCAGATACTATCAGCATGTCTGACACATCAGTTCAGGAACATATACTTTCTAAATGGGATATTTTGGCACAGACAGCAAAAATGTTGGATCCTTTATCACTTTGTGCTCCTTTAGCAGTTAAAGCGAAAATCCGTCTCAGAAAATTATGGTTGCTCAAATTGAGTTGGGATCAAAAGGTACCAACAGACATAATGACACTCTGGTCAAATTTAGCTGAGGATCTCTCTGGTTTGAGGAATCTGTCCTTCTCTCGATAGACTGTAGACAGTGATGGTCTACTGAAGTAGTATATCTTCTGTGATGCTTCACCACAGGCATATGGGTTGTTATTTATGGGGTGCAAAATGAAAGCTAAAACTTTGCCAATGATGGAGTTGCTTGCTGTATACATTCCATTCAAAGCATTGAGCATGTTGAGAACATACGCTAATATTAAAATTGAGAACATTATTGTTTTTGTGGATGCGCAAGTCGTATTGCTCTGGCTTCTCTCAGACAATGTAAAGGCAAAAAGCCTATATACCAGGGATAGAATAAGAGACAGTCATGATATGAAAGAAAATTTTACTAAGAATTTGGAGTGAACATTCATTACAAATATGTTCCCTTTGTGGAAAACCCGGCGGATCTGCTTTCTCATGGTGTCAGCTTGGTAAAATTTAAAGAGAAATTGAACTACTGGACTAATGGACCTACATGGCTTGTTCAGGAACCAGAGATTGGCCTACAAGTACCTTGAGCTGCCCTAGTCCGGAAAACCAGCGGCACGTGGAAATTGTTTTCCACAGTACAGTAGGTGGAACTATTTGTAAACCACTAATTCCCTTTGACAGGTTCTCGAGTTTTGAAAAGTTATGCCGTGCTACTGCTTTCGTATTCAAATTTGTGAATAAATGTAAACGAGTGAAGAAACAATCTCATCCAAAACAGGCTGCTAAATTTACTTGATTAAAATGGTGCAATCGCAAGCCTTTGATATCGAGATTGTTATCTGAAGGACCCCCTTGATAAGAAGATTCCCTCGCTGGTTAAGAATCTTAACAAATTTACTCGACTCTGACGGGATCTTAAGAATGGATGGCAGAATTGCCAATTCAAGATATGACTATAATTTGGTCTTTCCTATTTTGATTGCCAAGCAACATCCACTAACGAAATTAATAATTTTGGATACCAATCATCGATGAAGACATTTGTACATAGGTACGACAATAACAAGCAAGGCAATCGGTAAAGTTTGTAATATCGAGCTGCTATACCTGTAAAAATTCAACAGCTTGGCTTTTAAATACCCCAAGTTAACATATCTGCCGAAACACAGAGTTAGGTTAATAAATACCTTTCAACATACCGGTATTTATTACACGGGTCACATCTGGATACAAAGTAAAGGAAAGTCTACAAAATGTATCTGTTGATTTTCACATGTATTAATGCGAGAGCTATTCACATTGAGCTTGTGCCGGATATGAACCCTCAAGCTTTCATTCTCGCATTAATTCGTTTTTCTAATATTTACGGAGTACCCACTCATACATACAGTGATAATGTACGTTCCTTTAATGCTGCTTTAGGTGGCGATGTAATTAAACATCACATCAACAACAATGAATTCAATAATGCATTTACCAGCTCTGCTATCATGCATATAAAAATACCTCTTTACTCATCTTGGATTGATCGTACTTGGGAGAGAATGATCAGGGTAATAAAATCATGATTGTTTAAAACAGTAGGTCGATCCAAAATCGGTTATTTTAAACTCTTAACCCTTCTATCAGACGTCCAAAGGGCAGTGAACTCCAGGCCTCTGACCTACAGATGTTTTACTGATGTTTTACTGATGTTGAATTACTCCCTTAAAAACCCAACTGTTTTATTCATCCTAACATAAACTCTGACCTTTCTTTCAAGCTGACAACTCCAGTCTAGTTGAAACAGAACCATTCACAAGATCTCTCCTTGTAAGTACCTTGGAAAACAGAGAAGAATTGACTTCTAAATTCAAATACCTGTGGCATAAGGAATATTTGCTAAGTCTACGGGAAAATTGCAAGGATTTGCATGAAATTGAGTTCCACAATAAAATCAATGTAAGATGTGATTCTTATAACGAATTCTACCAAGCCTAAGCCTTTCTGGAAACTTGACAGAGTTATTGAACTGTTTAGTGGGAGCGATGGCTCTTTCCGAACTTGAATGGGGCCGTCAAACTGAAGACTTTCATATGTGAACTTTTTGGACTTCTTAAAAAGCCGCAGACGCAATTGTTTTGCAATCTGCTTATTTTATATTTGTATTTATTTGAAGTTAAATACGTTTTTATTTTCCTCCGACTTGTATATTCATGTTTCTTCTTCGTCCGAGTCCTAAATGTCTGGTCGCAACACAACAATTATGCCTTTGTATCGTTACATACACAATAGTTTTGAGGAATTATTTAAATCTTGTGGCTTTGGCGTATAGTATTATTTATTAGATACTGAATGAGTCAAATATTAAGTAGAGTGTATGACTATAGTTAAAGAATATTATTAATATAAGATATTTCTATTGTAGATTTGATATACTAATTTTATTTTTATTTTTAAGGCGAATTTACTAAAAAAAAATTGTTAATAATAGGTGGTTATTATGAGTGTGTGTGTAATGTAAAGAAAACGCAGGCAAAATACTTTTTTCGCAAGTTTTATTCAACTGAATTTTACTACGACAAATGCAGCAAGTTGTCAGGAATGCATGGTTATAAAATAAAAATGGAATGCATTCAAATAAGACAATAAAGACAAAGCAAATGGCAAGATCACTATAGGAAAATTATAGCAGTGTGAGTGTAGCTTATATCTGTGTATGTGATGGCTATTTAATGTAATATGTTTAATTAACAGGGGTGTAGTTGCTATAGTGTACATAGAGAATAAGAGGATAATTCTTTGTTAAAGTATGTCTTATATTATTTCTTTAGATCAATGAATGGGAAGGGTATATGTGAGTTATGTGATGTTGGTTGTTTAGAAGTCAGTGAAATGTTCTTTTTTGTGGGGTCACTGTCTGAATATTTCATTTTAAAATTTAATGATGGCTATTGGGGGATTATTGGTTAATTGCCATTTAATTTGTTTATCATTTCGTGAGTCGATTATGATTAATTTTGATT
The DNA here is from genome assembly GCF_053919585.1 of Euprymna scolopes. Classification (NCBI taxonomy): domain Eukaryota; kingdom Metazoa; phylum Mollusca; class Cephalopoda; order Sepiida; family Sepiolidae; genus Euprymna; species Euprymna scolopes. The sequence goes on along the minus strand of NC_136506.1, from coordinate 50,217,825 downwards.
TTTAAAGGTCTTTTAAAAAGTAGATCTACTGCAATGAAACAATAGTAAATCTCGGAAGTATGTAATAGTTTTTATATAAATAATTTGAATTTTTAATATTACATATGTGATCGAACATTTTATTGATTTATTTTCAACGCACGATGACGTCATATATATATATATATGTGTGTGTGTGTGTGTGTGTGTGGGTGTGAGTGTGTGTGTAGTAATTCAGGGAGACAAGGTATCCGTCGGTTAATACATATCCATCTCATTTTGTTTTGGAGTAGTGTTGTTGATGAACTTACCAGTAACCATTATGAATAATATAAATGTTTTTATGAACACAAATAAAACGCTGTCCGAAGTGTATATATATATATATACACATATATATATATATATGTATATATATATATATATATATATATATATATATATATATATATATATATATATATATACGCTTCGGACAGTGTTTTATTTGTGTTCATAAAAATATTTATATTATTCATAATGGTTACTGGTAAGTTCATCAACAACACTACTCAAAAACAAAATGAGATGGATATGTATTAACTGACAGATACATTGTCTCCTGAATATATTATATATATATATATATCTCTCTCTCTATATATATATATATATATATATATATATATATGAAGTAAATTCTGTAACCCGAACATGGAATATATTATCTCTTTACTCCATTTTATGTGCATGCGTAAAATATACGGATAAAAAGAAATGCAAACTAATTTTCTAAATAGCGTAATCAGTTTAAATTAACAAACGTAGTAAAGGTGATTCACGCACCAAATGTATAGAAGTCAATGGCCCAAAATATTTATTTAAAGATGCAATCATCTTCAAACGGTATCAACTAGAATACATTTTTACAAGGTTAAGCTTTATATATTTAATCAGAAAATGACATTGATTTTATCACGGAGATATTAATCCCAATCTTATTATATGTTGACAAGGAATTGGGTTTCATTTCAGTTTATTTTTAAAAATAGATAATGTTTGAAGTACGTATTATACGTTACACTTTCATAACTATAATCTACAAACATAGAACGAAAAAATGGAATACGTGGAAATCTTTCAAAAATGCACATTTTCATGGTTTAATATCACACCATTTGACATTCTATCTAAAATAAATTATTGTGTTCTCTCAAAAATTACTTCGAACTTAGTCCTTTAATGTTGCTATCGGTTAATATTCTAGTACCTGCTAACTTCTCTATACTTTCTCAACACACTTGAAATATAAGATTTTTTCAACAATATCTAGGAGTACAGGAGAGAACCATGGATACAATAATCACGCAATATAATTAAATTACTGGAATACGACAGTACGAAGTAAAGACAAAATTAATTTATTACCACTATGCAATTTTATTTGGAATAGCTAAAATATTGTAATTAAATTTGGCAAATAATTGCTCCCTATAATACACTTATATAAGAAGTCCCGTGCACAGAAATAGGTTTATTCAAAGAATATTGCTAATCACAATAGATACCGAATTTAGCGTAATGTAGCAATAAATAAATAATAACATGCAATTAAGAATGTGTGTGCACATCTAAAAAAAGTTACAAGTAGGCGTTTATATATAATCATAGAATTTCACCAAATATTATCTTCGTATTTATATTTAAATTTATGTTTTAATCAATTGATGCGCTAATATAAATTCTAACATAATTTACAGTCAAATATGGTTCAATATCTCGGCAATAAAACCACACTGTAATTTCAATACCACGGTTTCTTCTATTCTCTAACTCCCTAGTGCAGTATAATATATTCAGCTTTATTTCTCTTCGAGCTAATCTCCGAAAGTTATTTATTGCTAATCTATAAACCATATTATCTGATACAAAGGATAATTTATAGCTCATTATTGAAGAAATATTTCAACCCAAAATGCCAACACAAACGCCTTATTATGACTCTGATCCAATCGTGTGTCAATATATTTATGTTCACTATACAAATGCTGAAGCAAAATTAATACAGGCATATTGGCAAGCGTATGACAATATTACAGGAACTCACAAATTATCTTTAGCTTTAGAATAGTTTATAATAAATATTTTTGGATTTTGGATTTTTGCTGCACAGTTTCCATTAATTGATTCAACATTGATATTTGTATATATATGTTTTGGGAAATACTCTTTATTTATTATCAATATAATGAGGCATTATTCGAAAATAACCTCATCATTCTCAACTACGTCTGCCAACTACATTTGAACTTTTGAACTTGGTCAATATGGCCGTTTTTTTCTGCTTGGAAGGCATCTGCCAATCTGCTTCCGCATCATATGAGACCTAATTTACTGCTGTATACCCCACACGAAACAACAAAAAGACTCCATAAATGCAAGATGGGAGATCGCAACTTAGTGTTGTCAGAAATTTCAATAATAATACTTCTTTGGTGTCCAGTAAAAGTGTCGGCATCAGGATACATCATACTGCGGTCGTATAGTCTCTGGCAAGCATAGATGTATTCGTCGCAGAAACTCAAGCCAATCGAGTAAAAATGTTGACGTTGCTGTTGCGCACTGGTTTTATGTGTCCTGGCTCCACCCCTCACAATTATCTTATGCGACCATTAAATCTTGCTATGTCGCTGCTAAAAGCCAGCAAACCTTCAAGAATAACGAATAATTGCTGCTCATCATGAGTACTTCAGGCAGATCAGGCAAGCCTGTGGAACAATATTCAGGGACTATAGAAGTCCGAGTTGCCTATTAAATAATCAAACAAACCAGCATACGATTCGATAATAAGGTAATGTCATTGTTCTATCTATATACCCAAGAGTTGTTTTATCGAATACCGGTTTATTCTGATAAATCCAACACTTCATGGAAACCGACGATTTCAGGATGTTGATGAAAAAAGGTTTTCCGAAATCTTTCATCTAGATTTCAAATGATGTATTTTAAAAAAAAAACTGCTTATACAATCAAGCCTTCATTTCTAACATGCACGCATTGCTTGCACCTTTAAATGAACGACTTAGGAAGGAGAAGGGTTGGAACTGGACCAAGGAATGTAAGATTGTAAACCTCCCGCCTTTGGTCAGCAGATGTGGCCTCATACCTTGTTGAAACTGTAATGTCCGTAATCGTCTTCTTCCGGGTGTACTTAACAGGTGACTTTGGTTTCGCAAGCTTCGTTGTCTTTTTCCGACATCGACGTTCACTGAAATTCAATTAGCTTCTCATGCAAATCCAAAAGAAAACAAACTCAAGGGGTTCTAGTCTACTAAAAGTTAATTCGCGAAAATTACAAGTGTTTTTCATATGTACAATTGTTCAGTTAGATTACGCCAGAAAAAAGCCCAAAATCTTATTCTTCGTTCTCCGCAGTGGCAACGGTATGAATAGGGGGATGAGTGATGTTTCTTTGGTGCGGGCAGACCAATCAGAACTCAACACGCTATTCAGGAAAGTTCCGAATCCTTTGCGTGTGTGCATCTCTGCAAGGCTTGCGAATTTGGGAGCAGATCTCAATTCTATTTACACGCTCAGAAGATAAAAACTTTGACCTCTCGCACTCAGAAACCAGACATCACGGGTTCATCAGGCCAAGAACGAATGCATGATTTCATTCTAATTTCAATCTAACATCTCTTGTCACCTTTCTCAAACAATAAAATATATGTCTGTTCTACAAAAACACAATGAATTTATCCCTTTTGATAGGTTATCCGATGCTGTCTGGGATCCAATTAATGCTTAACAGACAATATCAGCATAATTACCCGGCCTTATTCAGTGTTTTAGGGGGTCTTAATCTCCCCAATAGGGAGAAATATCGCTCTTCTAGGCGGTCACGCCACAAGATGACGTTCGAAAAGTTAAAATAGGTGTTACATCGGAACTATTCCTGACTTATAACCCAGATTTAGAAATTATCGTCAGCAGGAGAGCGCGTATGGAATCGGCACGTGTATCCTGCATAAAATGCTCGATGGTTCTACGAAACCGATAGCACACGCGTCGAGAAACCAACCACCTGCAGAAAATAAATTATTTCAAGGTAGATAATCCTTAAGTATCATTTTCGCGGTAACAAGATTTCACAGATTTCTCTATAGACAATATTGCAAACTTCAAACGCACCACAAGTCGCTGGGCTCTGTCGTTGGCTCGAGAAAAGGGTTGCCTACACATATGGCAGACAGTCTGCAAAGGTGGGGAACAATCTTACTAAATTACGACTTTAGCATGGAGTTGCTTCAGTCAAAGAAGGTAATACACACAATGGGCTATTCTGGAATGGCGTACCACTTGAAGACTCGATGACTGCATTACTACGATCGGAAAAAGATTATACTCCTATGAAACACTGTGAAAGAACTCCCATTTACTGAAGATAATATAAAGAAAAAGGCCGAAAGCGACGATTTTATAAAAGAAACCTATGGAAAACCTCAGACTGATGAACAAGTAGCAGAGGATTTCCAACATGCGACATTAAGGTATTAATATATCGGGAGAGTAGTTGTTCCAACATGCGACATTAAGGTATTTATATATCGGGGAGAGTAGTTGTTCCAACATGCGACTTTAAGGTATTAATATATCACGAGAGTAGTTGTTCCAACATGCGACATTAAGGTATTAATATATCGGGAGAGGGTAGTTGTTGCAACATGCGACATTAAGGTATTAATATATCGGGAGCGAGTAGTTGTTCCAGCAAGCGACCAGGTATCAATATATCGGGAGAGAGTAGTTGTTGCAACAAACGACATTAAGGTATAAATACATCGGGAGAGAGTAGTTGTTCCAACATGCGACATTAAGGTATCAATATATCGGGAGAGAGTAGTTGTTCCAACATGCGACATTAAGGTATCAATATATCGGGAGAGAGTAGTTGTTCCAACATGCGACATTAAGGTGTCAATATATCGGGAGAGAGTAGTTGTTCCAACAAGCGACATTAAGGTATCAATATATCGGGAGAGAGTAGTTGTTCCAGCCTCCAAAAAAAAATCTTAATGGATTTTCACACAGGACACGATGGCGCCGCTAAAATAAAAAAAGTTTAAAGCTTTTATACGTGTACTAGAAAAACATGAACAAGGATATTGAAGAAAAGGTGAAAGCATGCAGATGACGTGCACTAGCTGCTAAAGCGCCACCAATTCAATTTAGAACATGACCCAAAGCTAAATAGCTATTGTCACGGATACACGTGGACTACGCTAGGCCACGTTGTAGACAGTATTACCTCATAGTAGTGGACAGTTTCTCTAAGTGGCGTGAAGTCTTTAAGTGCAAACGCCCTACTACAGATTTCATTATAAAAAGTCTTAATGAGTTGTTCGCATATGTCGGAGTGGTCGACTGTTAAGTGTCAGATAACGACTCTAAGTTTATATATCACCCACTCATTCACGTGTTAGAACACAGCATCGGAATGCAAAATATTTACTGCCTTTCATATAGTGACATTGTTTTCATAAATATTTACTTATGACATATAGCGACATTGTTTTCATGAATATATATTTATGACATATAGTGACATTGTTTTCATAAATATATATTTATGACATATAGTGACATTGTTTTCATAATATATATTTATGACATATAGTGACATTGTTTTCATAAATATATATTATGACATATAGTGACATTGTTTTCATAAATATATATTTATGGAATATATAATGGCATTGTTTTCATAAATATATATTTATGACATATAGTGACATTGTTTTCATAAATCTATATTTATGACATATATAATGGCATTGTTTTCATAAATATATATTTATGACATATAGTGACATTGTTTTCATAAATATATATTATGACATATAGTGACATTGTTTTCATAAATATATATTTATGGCATATAGTGACATTGTTTTCATAAATATATATTTATGACATATAGTGACATTGTTTTCATAAATATATATTTATGACATATAGTGACATTGTTTTCATAACTATATATTTATGACATATAGTGGCATTGTTTTAATAAATATATATTTATGAAAATAGAGAAAGAGAGAGAGAGAGAGAGAGAGAAAGAGTAGATTAGAACTGACATAACTCCAAGCAGTATGTTGATAATATATTCAACCTACAAGGTCGGACCGACATATATAAGATTGACTTGTAACAAGAACTAAGAGAAATAACGAAATCCATATGAACAAATGAATATGAATTATAGTCTTTTATAGCCAGTGACATCTTATAGTCAGTAGTTTATTGAAGAGCATGACTGACACACACACACACACACACACACACACACACACATATATATATATATATATATATATATATATATATATATATATATATATATATATATATATATATATATATATATATATATATACGCACCACTCTCTCCAAACAACTGGATCTATGGTCATTCACTCTAAATTAATTGCCCCTTAGTTACGACGCTCTCATTTTCTCTTTTAAGTTTATAGTAATTATATAAGTTAGATTAAAAGCAAAAATAAACTAAAGGCGTGGTTCAATAATATAATTACTTATTAAAACATAATTAGAATTATAGCGTTCGTTGATTCTTTAAAGATCATGCGTTCGGGTCGTAATGTTTAAAGGCCATTTTCTCGTAAATGCTACAAGATACTCTTGTTTAATTTTAGCTTAGTTGAAGTTCTCAGAAATTAGTGAGCCCCAACTTAGGGAATGACACTTTATCTCTATTAGATACATGGATAATCAAATATTCCATTAAAGTTCTCCTCTACCTCTTAAAAACTGAGTTAGTACAGAAGTAAAGGGAATAATTACCATCACCAAAATTGGCTATTTAAATATGATTTAATAAATTATTCCTGTAGTCTCTTCTATCTTACCGGATTCCAGGACAAGAATTTATCTAGTTTGGTTAAATGTCCAGGTACTTAAGCCAACATCAGTTGGAAAAGATGCGTCTTTTTTAAAAGAAATATATAGCCTTTAAATATAAATAAATATTCATTTAAAAATAAAGCACATAACGGTTTGGTTTTCTATAATTTAATAATTATTTTTTATATGAATATGTTTTACTTCACTGTATTTAACAGAAAAAAAATTCTTTTTTAATTGCATATGTTCAAAAAGTAACTAATTATTTTTCATAAGGAAAGAAAACTACAGTAACATTTGAAGAATATTTGTAATTCCATTTGAAAGTTGATGGAAGACGACGACTTTCAGTCAGGTCTGAAGACAATATTCCGCAAGTGAATTTTATATAAAAGTAATTGGTATTAACTCGGTGTAAAATAATGTCGTTTTTGACCTTCTACTTTATGTAAAAAAACGACATTACTTTTGCACCAACCTAATAGCTAAAGTATTCACGTAGGCCACCGTCGTATTAACTTTTTCGACTTTTATTATCAATAAGATAAAGAATTTATGTCGACTATGAGAATTATGAGAGAACCATTTTATTTCGATTATGACTGTAATGAAGCAACCAATAACGTTATTTCGACTATGACGATAATGAGATCACCATTTTATTTCGACCCTAACTATGACCCGAAACGAGAGTGACAAGACCTGGTGTCTGGTAAGAATAGGAAATTCTAGGTCACAGGATAAAAAAAAAACATCAATCTCGTTATGTTACAAAAGTTATTGCTACTCCATGTTGTTAAAGGTAATATACCCGTTTCACATAAGTGGACAACTCCAGATGATCCGCCTTCGTTCCCGGTTGACGTTACCCTTAACAAAAACATCTTCCTTCAACTTGTTTACTTGTCGTCTGCTTTCAAGTGAAAAACAAAATTGTTGACACGTGCTTCCAGACAATAGCAAACGAAAGAGAAAAATAAAATGGTGATCAATAAACGAAATTAACGAAAGTCTTTCTTTTGATTTTCCGAGTATGTATTCATAACAAAGGTGGACATCCGCAAAGGTCTCAGCGACTAACGCAAATGCTTTTTACTAAGAAAAATTTAAATCAACAAAGTCAATCGTGTAGGCTTCCTTCTGTAAACATAAAGCCTGGATTAGCAATGTGGTCGTCCACTAAGGATGCATACAGCTTTTAATTCACTCGTCCTTGGGGATCGACTTTGTTGTAATTTGATTTTCTTTGTTCTGTCTTACTGCTACCGCGTCGGCTTGGATATGTCTTTTTTTATTTAATTCAAATGTAATTTTCCACTCTCCAAGGAGCTCAGAATTGCTATTTCTTTCAGAATCTTCACGAATCGTTGTAATTTCTTGAAGATAACTTCGCCTGTTCATCCCTAGGGGCGTCCTGGCTTCACACCAGAGAACCTTAGGCCGTTTTTTTTTTTTTTGGGGGGGGGGGTAACTCAGAAACTATCTTTCTACACTATGTCTCTCCACCCCGTCTCTCTCTCTCTTTCTATCTCCAACTAACTAAACTAAAACTCACGGAGTGTGCAGCTCTTTTTATATGGGGGGGGGCGAGTCGGTGAGATGCGATCTCCTTTCTACACCAATCAAGGATCCTTGCGGTGAATACCACTTCAATAACGATTGGTAAACTGTCTATGACAGACTGGTTGCATATCAATCTTGCATCTAAGACATATGCTATTATCACGATCTGTTTCTTGTCTGGGGTCATACAGGTTATCAAGGATGACATTTTTATCAACAATTTCGACAATTAAGTAAACTTGGTAATTCTACTCGCTCAAGAATTAAGCTTCAATAAAAACAACGATTGTTTATTTGCTTGTTTTTTGTGCCATCTAACACTCAGCCTGTGCGAATTATACATGCATACATACATACACACACATATACATATATATATATATATATATATATATATATATATAGAGAGAGAGAGAGAGAGAGAGAAAAGGAGTGAGAGATATTCCGCTAAAATAGAGAAATAAAAAGGAAGAAACCGAGTTATGTGTTCATCAACGTTTCGTCTTTATTTCGAGAAATACTGGAAATAAAGGCGAAACGTTGATGAACACATAACTCGGTTTGTTCCTTTTTATTTCTCTCTCTCTCTCTCTCTCTCTCTCTATATATATATATATATATATATATATATATATATATATACATATATGTGTGTGTATCTGGGTGTGGGTGGGTGTGAGTGTGTATGTATTTCTATCGATAAATACTAGTGAGTGAATTACCAACGCAAGCAGTGTCCTTAACAATTATTATTATTATTATTATTATTATTATTAAGTAATACTCCTATTAAGTTAAGCAATGAGCTGATGGCCCCAGCCTTACTTCACTTGCCCTAGATGTCAAACGATGCTAACCAACCCACCGAAGCACAGTGGCTAAAACGGTAGCGTCACACTAATATTAAGAAGAACCAATATTTTATTCCGACTATAAAAGGGCCCCTATTCTATTTTGCCTATGACTGTAATAAAGCAACCATTAAATGTTGACTATCTATATAAATACACCCTATTTTATATCGAATTTCACTCTACTGAAACAACCATGTTAGTTCGACTATAACTTCGACTATAATTGGATTTTATTTTAGACAATGAGTATAATGAGACCACTATGCTATTTTATTATGATTAATATTCTGACTATTACTATGTTTAGATTACACTTTTATATTGACTATGACTGTAATGGAAACACTGTTTAATTTCAGTTATAACTATAATTAGACCAGCATTTTTTACTATAGCTGTATTGTGGCTACCGTGTTATTTCAACTATAACTGTATTAATATCACAATTTTATATAGACTAAGTCCATAATGAAACCACTATTATATGTCGACTAATATGACACCGCCATACTATTTCAGTCATGACTTTAATTAAACCAGACTTTCATATTGGCAATAATTGTAATGAGACCACTGTATTATTTCGACTATAACTATAATAAGACAAAATTTCGATCTTGCATTTAATGAGAAAACCATATTATTTCAACTATGATTATAAAATGACCCTCTACTTTAGTTCGGCTGCCTGTAATGAGACCACCAGGTTGGTTCGACTATGACTATAATCAGACCACAATTTTATTTCGACTATGACTCGAAGCAGCTGACCATTACCATGATTTTGAGTATAATGAGACCCTTGTTTGATAATAAGTTCATCATTTTATTTCGAGTATAGCGATATTAGTAAAATCATTTTTTGACTATAAGTGAATAATGACAATCATGAGACCACAACTGCATGTCGACAATAACTAATAACCACCATCTTATTGCGACTTTTACTATAATTAGACCACAGTTTTATATCGACTATGATTATAATGGACGTCCGTTTTATTACTACGGAGACACACTCAATGTTTCGAATATGACTTTTGTGAGAAAACTATATTATTTCGACGATGACTATAATGAGACCTTCGTTTTAATTCTTGCTCAGACTGTGATGCTTGTGCCACGTGACTATTATGTGTCACGTGACTATTATGTGCCACGTGACTATTATGGGAGAACAATTTTATTTCTACAATAACTCTAATGGAGTCATCATTTTATTTCAAATTGTACTTTATTAAGATCACAATTCTATTTCGAATATGACTTTTAATGAAACCTCCATTTTGTATCGTCTATGACTAAAAATATGCAACCATTTTGATTTCGACTATGACTGCAATAAGACCACCATTTTTTAAAAAGAATATGCTTCTAATGAGAGCACTTTGTTAGTTTTACTATAGCAATAATAAGATAAATTCTTGAATTCTATGTAGGAGTCCCTCAGGGGCCCATTCTGGGCCCAACTCTCTTCCTGACCTACATCAATGATCTCCCAAAACACATAATTAAATAATTCGTTGACATCTATGGTGAAAACACATCATCTATGGCAACACATCAAAGGCCGTAAATTACAAAGTTCTCTGATTCTCTCTCTTCTAATCTTGAGCGTGTGGTACAATGGGGGAAGAGGTGGCTGGTTACTTTTTATGCATCTAAAACCACGCTTCTATCTTTACATCAGCAACGCTCTGATCCCCATCTGGCATCAATTGAAATGAATGGCTCTCATCTTGGGGAGGCTCCATGTTTTGACAAGCTTCTGGGTTTGAACTTTACTCCTGATCTGAAATGGAACAAGTACATAAAGTGTGTTGTCAAGGTCGCTGAAAAAATGGTGGGATCCTTCTACCGCTTCAGAAGATATTTCACTGCTGATGCAATTCTTGAGCTATATAAAAGCCAAATACGTCAAAGGATGGAGTACTGCTGCCATATCTGGGCAGGAGCTGCTAAAAACAGCCTATCCTGCTTTGACAGAGTACAAAATAGACTTTGTGGCCTAGTCGGGGATGTCCTTTTCTCTTCCCTGCAACCTCTCTCCCACAGAAGAGACCTTGCGAGCCTGTGTTTATTTTATCGTTATTTCCATGGAAAGTGCTCGTCTGAACTCCAATCTCTGGTCTCCCCTCACTAATATTTCAGGAAAAAACACCCGTCTAGCTGAAACCACTGTCAGTAATTTCCCTTATTCTTTATCTGTACCTTAATCAAAACGTAGATTCCATGAACAAAGCTTTTCTCTTAGAAGTGCACGCCCGTGGAACTCTTTTCCGTTTGCCTGTTTCCCATCTAACTACAACTTGAATGTCTTCAAGTCCAACATAAACAAATTCCTGATAAACCGCCCCCTTAAGTAAGACACTTTATCAAATCTCCATTACTAACGATTACTACGATATTATCCCATTCATTACTGTACACGCAATAACCCTTATCCTCGAGTGGCTTCCGGGCCTTGATAGGTGGTGCCTACGATGTAAAAAAAATTCGACTTTGACAATTATCAAACCACCAAAATATTTCGATTGTAACTGTAATAAAACAAGCATTTTATTTTGAATATGTCTGTGTTAAGACACTCATTATATGTATATTATATGTATATTATATGTATATTATATGCATATTACTATTTTAAAACGATAATTACTATAATGATGCCACTAGTTTTGACTATTGCAGTACTGAGACTGCCATTCTTTTTCACAATGAGTTTAATAGGACCGTCATTTTATTTCGATTATGACTTTGATGAGACTATGATTTAATTTCAACTATAAGATAATTTTATTTCAACTACAAATATAATGATACAGCAATTTTATTTGGACTTTGACTGAAATAAGACATTTCTTTTTATTTCGATTTTTACTGTACTGGCGACCCTATTTTATTTACACATTGACTGTATCAAAGCAGCTACTATATTTCAACTTTTTCGATAATAAGACCAATATTTTATTTTGACTATGACTCTATTGAGATAAGTATTTTAACGTGTAATGAGACCACGATTTTATTTCGACTATGGTTGTATTGAGACAAATATTATATTTTTGTTATGACTATAATCATGCTACAATTTTATTTCGACTATGAATACCATTACGACTACAATTGTAATGATAATTTTATTTTTACCATATCTTTGCTGTATCGGCTATTTTTTTTTTTAGAAATTTTAATTTAATGAGACCATCATTTTATCTTGCCACCGATTTTTCTCAGATTAGTTGCGCTACTTCTCAAACACTCACGTTATAAAACTCAATAACATTGGGGTAATACATCTACCATAGGTTTTCCAATATCAATTACACAAATAGTAATGCATCTAACTATTATGTTCGCGTTTTATTCAGTCCTTCTCATAGCCTATGCTATGAAGCAGTGGCTGTATATAAACTATAACATGTCTGTCGCCGTTTCGAGTGCATATTCTTTAGAGCTTCTCCTGTTTTCTTCATAATTCTTCTTGTACATGTAGCCAAATAATTCAATTTGGTTTTATGTGATAATGAAATTAAATTCCAGTAATCTCATTTAAACAATTTTTACAATTATATAATATTGCTGTATAAAAAACAACTGAATATTCCTTGTGCAAGAACCGAACAATCAAGCTCAGGTAACAAGCAGCAAAATATGTTCTTTCAATATAAACACATTTATAGACACATTGTTCATTCAGTCTCGAATAAACCTATCTGTAACACATATTTTCAACCACCTATCTGTCATAAACAGAAAACTTTGTCTCATTTATGTTCACGAATAGGCACCCCTTAGTACGACTCATAAAATCATTAATAACTCTTACATACTCTTGCCTTGGTCGCTTCTAGTTGTGGATTTGCTACACTCTATATTTCGCGAACAATCCAGATATTGTTTAGACAGCCATTGCGTTTGAAATAGCACTACAGTTAAAAACCTGGCTTATAGTCGGTGAAGTTTGAACTAGATACTGTATAACATGCGCTACTGATGATACGATTTACAAAGTGCCAGCCATACGTCAGTAAAACGCGATAAAACAAGGAGTGTTAAACATTTATGGCTGCCATTTATTCAATTCAGATAGAGACTTAAGTGTATTTCAGTTGCAGAAACTTGTCTGAATTTTCTAAATAATTCATAAATGGCATGTTAGAACGCCACGCGATAGAAAATAATTTAAAATATTAATTATGTCAAAAGTGATAGAAAAAAGGTAATAATTATTTATCCCATTGGCCTAAAATTTTACACTAGTTATGAATAAAATAAGATAACATTGTTAATATAAATTTTAACATATTCTACCTTGCAATGCATTACAAAAATGCAGCAATTGGAAAAGGGAAACAATTATATCATACTCCTATAAATATATAAGATTATGTATACGCATATACATATACATTATGTATACGAACATATATATATATATATATATGTATGTATTTATATATATATATATATATATATATAGTAATTTATAAAATATATATGGCAATTAAGCTACACTGAATATTCAACGTTTCATCCACTCTAGGATTCGTCAGGCTTATGCGCGAATTCTGTGGTTGTTTCTCATTTTTATATGGTCCTCTTCTGTTGACGAGTTTAGTTAGCCAATCAGCTTTCTAGTATCCACCGCGCCCCTTCCTATCAGCCAATGGGCATGCATTTTATCGAACAAAGGATCTGTTTTAGAATTAGGTTAATGGTTTAAGGCAGCCATTTTCCTTTCTTTTTTATTTTTTCTATATAAATACACATATGTGTACATACATATATGTACATATATATACATATATATATACATACATATATGTGTGATCGTTTATGTATATTCATGTTTCTTTAAATTTATTTATTTGTTTATTTTCTATTGATTTTGTTAGTTTTAAAGCTATTTTGTATCGCTATCCTAGAGTAAATTTTATTTTGTGAACACGGTTATTTGCTATTTCTCTTCTACAGTTTAATAGATTTGGGGGTTCTTTAAAGTACAGGATAGCAGATTTTTCATGAAGGCATAATTTACATGGGTCGTCTAAATGCCTGCACGTGGTAGCTTGTCTTATTATTTTCTATTCGACTGCCGGCGACTGTCCGCTTTCTTTGAGTTTCCAGTATTTATTCGCTAGTGTTTTTTTTATACGGTGTTTTTTATTGTTGAATGTACTTTTGTGGTCATAGTATCGGGTTTTGAAATCTAAGGAAGTCATGACTACGTAATATTTCTTGTTATTCGGGTTTTCTTTCGCAAATATTCTTGCCTGATAAACTACGCTTTTTGTTAGACATTTATTTTGAACTGGGCAAAGTGTGCGGTGTCTACAGTTGCAGTTATCTTGTTCGTTATTAGTATTTTTTATGTATGGTATAGTTGCTCTTGTCCGGGGTTGGTCTGTTATTATTATTATTATTATTATTATTATTATTATTATTATTATTATTATTATTATTTCTGCTAATGTTAGTTTTATTTTTGTCATGGTATCTACTTATTTATTGTTTATTTTGTTGTTTACATTGTTTTATTTAGTATTTTGTTATTATGTGCCTTAATTATCATCACTAAATGATTGCAACAACTGTAGGATAACTTTAAGGTATTTTTATTGAAGATTTTGTGTAAGGGGTTGGTTGCGGGAAAATGTTTTTCAATAAGATCTAGAAATTTCTTGCCAAGTTTTGTTTTTAACATTTGATTGTATGGGGCCGTATACCAAATTATATTTCTTTTTCTTCTATTTTTAATTTTATTATAGTTATTGGTGTTTTGTTGCTTATATTTGATATCAATATTTTTGTATCCACTATTTTTTAGCGCTGTTTCGTAGATATTGGTTGACCTGTTAAATGCATTTTCATCGCTTGAGTTATTAATGAGTCTACTTACTATCGAGTTAGGAATGTGTTTTATAATTGATGGTTGGTGGTTGGACTTAGGGTTTACGTAAATTGGAGTAGCGTTATCTTTTAAGTATGGTTCATATGTGTTTTTATCTAAGTTTAACGTGACGTCCAGGAAGTTTGTTATTTTTATGTTAGCTGATACGTCTGCTTTTAGGCCTAATTTTTTCATTTCCTTGTGTATGATTTTCTTAAAGTTTTCTCCCTTGACTTTGTTGGAGTTTTTTATTATAGCTAGTCCGTCATCTCTATATAAGCCGATATCCGTAGTATCGAATATGCTTGTGAGGGTATAGAGAATGAATAATCCCACAAGATCTGATGTCTCTGTAGAATCTCTGGCACCCATGGCCAAATCAAACGAAATTTTCATTTTAGTTTTTATCCATTGGTTACTGATAGGAAGGGGCGCGGTGGATGCTAGAAAGCTGATTGTCTAACTAAAATCTTCAACAGAAGAAGACCATATAAAAACGAGAAATAACCACGAAATTCGCGCTTAAGCCTGACGAATCCTAGAGTGGATGAAACGCCGAATATTCACTGTAGCTTAATCGCCATATATATGTTATAAATAACTAGCTCTACCTACGTATTGAGCACTTTTGAAGTAAATACTTAAAGATTACGCATAAATCTATACTTTCCTATATTAATTTTATGTGAGTAAATGAAGTAGTTATATATATATATATATATATATATATATATATATATATATATATATATATATATACAGTATAACTCCTATAATTTGAACATCCGCTTCGTTTACATTAGAGGATGTTGTTCAAGTTTCGTGATAAAAAAATGTGCTGCAGTTAACTTTAATTTTCTAAGAATTAAGAAATAGTAAATGAAATTCATTACTATATGACACTTCAAATATATATTAAGTTGAGTTTACGATATATTGCAAGTAAGAATTGTTAAATACTATTACCAAGAACAAAACCATTGAAAATAAATTAAATCTACTCTTACTTGTTACGTATTTATTACCTAAGTTATCATCTACAGAAATCATACATTTATGGAAAATACAGTTTTTTTTAGTTATTCATTGAATGAGTCTCATTGCAGTTTCTATTTTCATCGATTGAGCTCTCGGGCACTGCCATTGTATTCCGTAAGCGATCACGAAAATCTACAACTTCTTGGTTCTGTAGCTTCTTTATGATTATATCTCTTCGGGGTGACATTGCTTGCAAAACATAGTTGTCACTAAAGTAAGTACTTTTTTCTTGAAATATTATAACCGTCTTCATAGGCTTTTATGCATCATCCCATGATATTGCTTCATCAGAGTGTTCTTGGTTATTTACATTAGGGTCAAGAGAATGGGAGCTGTCGCTATTTTCACCACCATTACTGCCTTCAGGATATTGATCAGTAGTTTCCTCATCTTGTTGCACTCACATTTCAACATCATTTGAATTAAGTGATTTAAGAACAGCGCGGTTGTTCGGTCACCATTTGGTTTCAAGAATTTTTTCTAGACAAGATGTATTCTCTGGTTCTTTCAGTTCGGAAGCTTTTGACGCTGGGCATAATTTACCCCATGCTTTTGTTAATGTGCTTACTCGAACTTGATTCCATGTACTTGAGAGAGAAAATATGGCATCTTTGATAGTACAATGGCCCTGAAAATCGCTTATACTCACGTTACTATTTATCATATTCATCATGAAATCATTTCTGTAGAAACATTTTAAGTTCCAAATAATCCCTTGATTCATAGGTTAGATGAGAGAAGTCACATTAGGTGTTAAATAGCACACAAAAATACTCCCGCAAGATGACACTAGTTCTGACTCAGGAGGATGTGCTCTACAATTGTTCAACAGAAGCAAGCGCTTTGAATCAGGTTTACCTAATTCAAGAAAACGCCTCTAAACAACTGGCACACATTTTTGCAGAAACTTTTTTTAAACAACTCTTGATTCATCCATCCATTTCGGGAAGAATAATAGGATACTGGCAAAGGCGAAACTCCTTTCAATGCTCGGGGATACTTAGATTTGCCGAAGACAAAAAAGCTTAAGTTTATGAGTTCCAGAAGCATTATTATTACCGTCAGTCTTTCTTTATTTAATTTGACTCCTTTTATTTTCTGCTCCTCAGATACGGCTAATGTTTTTGTAGGTAAGCACTTCCGATTTACGCCACTTTTATCAGCATTGTAAACATCCTCTGGTGTTAAACTATAATCGGCTATTATCGTCTTGAATTTGTCACAATAATTTGTTGCTGCGTGTGTATCAGCAGACCGTTGTTCGCCTGACATTGTTAATTGTCTTATACCATGTCTACTCGTAAAATCTCCTAAGCCAACCTTCACTGAATTTCATATCTTCTACGATATTCAACTCGCTCTTAAGAGATTTTGCTTTAGAAAATAACATGGGCCCATATATTGCTACACCTTCATTCTGTTTTGCTACAAACCACTCATGCAATATTCGATCGAATTCAACATGCTTTGGTTTGCAAGGAGTCCTTCTTTTGACAAGTCTTTTATTTTGAAAGAAAGGAGCAGCCTTCAATATTTCCTCCTTTTCCTATTTGGTGTAAAACAGTGTACTTCTACCAATCTTATAATCTCTCAATATAACGCTATTTTTAACTCCAGCATCTAATTTTTCTATAATTTGACGTTTTTCGAGTAAAGTCAGTGTCACTTGTTTTCTTTTAGAGTTGCAAGCCATTATGATGGGTTGTTTTACATTATTTTAAGTATAGCAATCTGAAAAAAAGCACAGTTAGTGTAAATTAATTATCAATAGCTAACCTATATTGATTACAGAGTACCAATATTAACATTTCTGCGCAATATCTGACTAAACTATGTAAAAAGTTTTACTGCAACTTTGCATCAAATATGCTAATACAATTTCAATGACGAGACGGTTCAAGTTTAGAGAAAGTCCAGGTTTAGAAGAATCCCAAATGAGAGGAAGTCCAACTTTAGAGGAAGTTCAAATTAAAGGAGTTTTAATGTATATATATATATATATATATATGTATACACACACACACACACATATATATATATGTATATATATGTGTGTGTTTTTCTCTCTCTCTCTCTCTGTCCCTCTATTTCTCTTTCTCTCTCCCTCTCTCATCTACTTCATATACCTGGCTGAACAACAAAAAGCATTCAAAATTTAAAACCTAATAATTGAAAACCCTCCGCCCCTCCTCTTCTTACCCCCTTTCTTTTTTCTTTACCATCCTTCTCCACCTCTTCCTCCCTATATTCATATATCTCCACCCACGCCTACCTGAATCTGCTACCCCCCCACACACACTACAATCTAATGTATTTTAACTTTCAAAACTGAAATATTGTCGATACCCGTCTCCCTCCCCCTTATTATCTCCTATCCCCTCTTTTATTCTCGTATTTCTTCTAAAACACTTCTTCCAAATACTAACAACTATTTCTGTAAGGTCTGGCGAGGCTGTTGGATCGTAAACAATATCCAACATCTGAAACATATAACCAAACAGATAAAACGGTAACATAAAATAGAACACATATTTGCTCTGCAATAATATTGAGCACTCTCTTCAGGTTTGTACTAATTACCAGTTTTATCATATATATATATATATATATATATATATATATATATATATATATATATATATAATATTGCTATCAAGACTTTTCTTTCTTTTGAAAGTATTATCCTCCACCGGAGACGTAATGAAGCCCTTGCAGAGATAGAAAAATAAATACTACTGTCAGTACTACTACTACTACTACTACTAATACTAATACTAATACTAATAATAATAATAATAATACTGTTTCAAAGCTATGTAGACATGTATTTCAATCGAGGGTTAAACGCACCTTGAGTTTAATATTTAAAACATGAAAATAAATAGAAAATCCATTTCGTTGGAAAATATATACAGGGTGACCCCCCCCCAAAAAAAAAACAGAGGACATTCAATTGTTTTTCTGAGCATTTTACAGTCAACGGAGAAAAAAGGCCAATGACCCTCATGTTTTGATGTGATGTTTTGAATATAATAAACTAGTTATGACCAAAGTTTCATTTAATTAGGACAAAACACTAAGAAACGGGGCCTAATTAGATTTGGGGCCCGTTTTTTGGGGCCACCCTGTATTTTTCGAAAATTTTAACTTTAAGTAGATACACGATATCCTTTACACTAAAATTAAATCATTATTTTGGCTATTCGATTCGTAATATAAACTATTAATTCTGATAAATAAGGCTTTAGAACCAGGAACTCAATTCACTGTTGAACTGCCGTATTCAATAACCTGACATAAAATCCTCCTTCATCACAGGAAATTTGCTCTTCTTGGAAAGATATTTTTAAAGTTTAAAAATTACTTGATTAAGTAATGATGGGGTTATCGAATGTCTTATCCATACAAATAAATTATATTATATATTATTAAATTATATCATTTTTATCTAATATAAACTATTCATACACATATGATCCTTTGAAGCATGTGGACATTTCTTTATTCAAATGTACATCAACCACACCTAAGATATCGCCTGCCCTCTACGTCACTTTAAGCTCTCTTATTTTATACCTTGACATATATTTCAATATCTTCGTACTCGGTTCTCACCCCCCCCCGCGTTTAATAGCATTAAAATTAAGGAATAATAGAGGGACTACTTTTTCTTTAACGTGAGTAGATTTATCGAAAATCTTAGTCGTAACAAAATCAGTAATTCAATTAATTTATTTTGAAATTGCATCATTGCGTTTTGTTTTTAAATTTGAAATATCAAATATTCATTGGATGGATAATCTTGTATAAGTGGTAAATGTATTTATGTGTATATATTTGAGTGGATCTACATGCATACACACACACACATACACACACATATATATATATACATATATATATATATATATATATGCGTTTTACTATGTAGTGCTATTAATAATTGTGCATTTAATAGATTTTTTAATCAATCAATGTGATTGGCTAAAAGGGAGTCTGTTAATTTCAGTCGGACCAGTTATCTTGCAGACCATAGCGTTAGATAAAATTGCTTTCATGTATAACACAAATTATCGGCAATGACGTTTGTTATCCTTTGAACTGGCTAGTTCCAAATCCAAATGAAATGTGCGATAAAATCATTGAAAACGAGATGATAAAAATAAAATACTTGTCTATTTTTACTCAAACCTCAAAATCTAAAAAGTCTATTTTTACTAAAACCTCAATCTAAAAAGTTACTAAGTAAGTACAAGTTTCTGGACTAGTTATTTCTGTGTGTTTACATTTTATCAAGGGGAAGAATATCCACACATTTTGTATTGTAAAAATTATATAATTCATAACATTCAACAATCCATACGCCAAATTTGTAAGTGTGAAATAGTATGAATCGATGAAGACCGGTTTTATATTTCGACAAAGATGATAGAAAAATACAGAACATTAGCAATCTTTCAACATGTTAAATATGAATTTATTACAAAATAATGCCTTTTAACCCAACAGAAATATAGAGTAGCGCGTTAAATAATTCAGGTTAACTTTATTTTATATAAGTACGCGTTTCGAAACAATATGTGAAATTGTAAACATCGATTTTAGCTTTTTATTTGGTTGTAAATTAAATAGGTTGCATTCATATTAACGTTTTTATTTTTATCATATTGATATATTAAATAGTGCGGCTTCACATTATGCACATGACATTGAATTAAAACTAAAAAACTTCATAAATATTGAAAATAACTTTTATGCGCAAAATATTTCTATATTAATGGAAGAAATTCTAGAATATGTAAGCGGTAAATGTACTTTACACAAAACTTTTAAATTTACACACACACACACACACACACACACACACACACACACACACACACACACACACACACATATATATATATATATATATAATTTAAAGGGGATTAGAACAGCAATTTAAAGAGTAGAGTGTATTTTATGTAATAGTAAAATCACTAATGTAATTAAAATACAAGAAAAACAGTGTTCGTTTTAATGTAGATATATAATAAGCTCAATAGGCATATATGTATATATATATATATATATATATATATATATATATATATATATCCTAGAGCTATTTTAATATTTAGTAAGATGATTGATAATTTATAATTAAAATTAAAAATTAAAAATCGGTTTCATAAGGAGGAACAAAACAAAATCAATAAATTGTATGATCGTTAAAAAAACACCCAATATCTTTGCTGATGAGGAGACTTTGTTTCAAAAAACTATATGTTACAATTATTGTCCATGATTTAGTGTCTATCTTAATAAAACCATCGTTTCCGAAACGATCGTACAATTTGTTGATTTGGTTTTGTTCCTCCTTATGAAACCTAATTTTATTTTTTAATTTTAATTATAAATTATCAATCATCTTACTATATATATATATATATATATATATATATATATATATATATATATATATATATATATATATGTATATAAAGAGACAGAAAAGTTAGGCACATTTTCCGAATTAGACTTGTATTGCTATGCATCTGACAAATTCATGCCCTTACCTATAATAACAACGATTATCGATAGTAGAAGTAAAAATAAATAATAGTATATGAAACAAATAAATACATATTGCAGTAGCTGAAGGCGACGTTATATTAATGTGATTCTGATCAGAGGAGGCATAAACTGTTATGGCCTCATTCAAACGAATTATGCAGCAATAAATAAATAGAAAATAATCAGAAGGAAATTCTCTTACGGACACCCAACTTTAAAATGTATGTCGTTGTACCTAAGGCGTGTTAAGCTCGCACACGTATAACATTATGTGAATGCTCACATATGCACACTAAAGCAAATTCGCGTATTTTCTTATATTTGTTAAATGGATTGTTTTTTTTATTTAATGGATGTAAAAATAGTATACTTATATGTGCATCCTTTTCTCACAGTTCATTTGATAAAATATCACCGTTTAGCTCTTAATATACTCACAATTAATACTTTTTATGAATTGGCTACAATTCGTTTCCCAATATTTGATACAGATATCCAAAATTCATTTAATACTATCTTTTAAAATTTATCCACAAATATTTTTTCAATTTTTAAACTTTAAATGTGATTTAATTATATATTAAAAACGTTTGATTAACTTTAATAATGATAGGTCAGAATACAAATATTAATATTTCTTTATATTTCTACATTCAGACTCTCGAAACACATGTTTGTATTGGGTAAAAGTGATGAGTGACGAAAGTAAAACTCAGAAACTCTCCAGAGCACTACTAGAAGCACAAATTAAAATTAAGGAGGTCCTACTAAAAGCACAACTAAAACCAATGTTCTACCTTAAAAAGAAAATATTTCCAATAAGGCCTGAAAAAATAAATCGTCAGGGTCCACAAGAATGCTACTAAAAGCAGTAAATATAGTTAAGAATATGATTATAGTTTTGTATTGTATATTCATATTTTAATCAGTTTTTAGTATAAAAAATGAATTAATTTATAAGGAAAACACGATAAAATAAGTTAAAACAAAGAAATCTATGTATGCTTTGAATATCAGCAGTGGCTTTTAATATTGAACTTAAAACAAATCAGCGATGATGTATGTAAGCTCACCATTTTTTTTAAAACCAGAAGTCTCAAACGGTATAGACAGTTTAAATGCCAAAGCAGGCAGGACAATATGAGTTTTATACATATATTAATATATATATATATATATATATATATATATATATATAGAGAGAGAGAGAGAGAGAGAGAGAGAGAGAGAGAGAGAGAGAAAGAAAGAGAGATAGATAGATAAGTGGATAAGTAGATTGCATATGTATACAGTTCTTTTTTTAACTCAACGGTGTAAAATTACATTTATTTGTAGGAAAAGTACGTAAAAATAGGTTACACAAAATATTGTTGATCTTGTATATGCTTGGAATAGAAACAGTAGGGGTTTAATATCGAGCTTATGACAGAGGGGCAATGAAATAAGTAAGCAGGCGAATTTTTTAAACTGATAGTCACAAATAAGATGATTGAGTTATATATATATATATATATATATATATATATATAAATATATATATAAGAGGAAGATGAAACGAAGAAAAAATAGACATTCTTAGTAGTTCATATCATGCTACTACCACAACTGTTTTTAGTAATTTAATATTAATTTTAATAATAATATATTTTACTATCATGACTAATTTCAAATATCTAACGTTTGCATGCTTTTACAATTACATGGAAACTCCTATGGGGAAACTTTTATTTGCCGATATATATATATATATATATATATATATATACATATATATATATATATATATATACATATATATATATATACATATATATATATATTAAGGGAGAGAGTCTACGAGAGAGATGTTTCAATAAATATTAGTAGCCATACTCGCATAAGGATGCTTATCATTCAGTAAAGTTTACACAAAACAGATGTGTAATAAAAGTATTCGGACAGTATCCATTACACCAATGCGCACCCTGCGTACATCTTTTTGTTGCTAATGTTACGATACGGATGAGTAATACTGTAGTGCAGGATTTAAACTAGTTCTCAATTCGTTCTAATTATAGTTGTTTTTGCACTCGAGAAAACAAACATTTTATAATAAATATATTTAAACTGTTCAGCCTAGAAGCTTGCATTATTTTTAATAGAGCAGAAAAAGTTAATGTACTCTTATCATATGACCATTACATCGTTTTATGTCTCATGAGTTTTACAGTGAATTTACCAGTTAACATGCACATATGGTTAGTATTCAGCATGTTCAGAGGTGAATGAAAATCGCTTTCGTGAATATTCATTTTGAGTGAAATGGCAAAGAATTAATAGGATAGTATATAACAGATGGAAAACATTAGAGCAAATGACGCATAGTATTTTAAATGATGTATTTTCCACCTAAGCTCAAGCGCAGATTAAATGAATATCATTAATCTCCATATCTAATTAAACGAATATCATTAATCTCCATATCTAATTAAACGAATATCATTAATCTCCATATCTAATTAAACGATGTTGCTACTTAACTAAAAATTCAAGATAAGACGTTTTAAGAAATTTCCAAGATTTACTGAGTTATTTTAAATACCTACATGAAATCAATACACCCATATTAAACGTTTCTACTTTTCCAATATATTTCGTTGAAATCCAATATATTTCGTTGAAATGATGACATTGACTGAACCTTTTGTCTCTTTTCTGTTTCCAAAAAATTGCTTTCAAACGTTAATCGGCCGAAATGCATGATTATCTCATATATATAATATTTTGATTGCAGAAATTCCCCTCGGACCAAATTAGGGTAGGTTTGCAATAACAGATGCCACATGAATTTATTATATTTAAACTTTTACTCACCATCTTATGTAACTTTCGAACGCCGTTACTGACCCATTTATTAGTTATAATAGAATACTATCTTACTTATTACGAGCGACACGATCACGATTGCCAAGATCTATAGACGAAGAAGTTCGTATTTTACCCTTTACATGATAAGTCCTCACACTCTCCTGGTAAAGACAAGGTAAATATATAACCATTATAACTATATTGACCTGACACCCTTATTAACTGGATTAAACACGCATACACCTACAACTTCCATTACACTTCACTATTCGAAAATAATGGTTTCTCCTCATTAATATTCCACCGATTTTCATTAGCTGCGACCATGAAATTTTATTATTCCAGCTTATAACACAAACATACAAAAAAAAAACACTGCAGCCCTTAATCAATCAGGTGACTCAATCACCTCGCATTGTTTTAAATCATTTATGCTTTCCTATTATCGCTTTCCTCTAATTTAGAGACTAATGTTTACTAAAATAAACCATAACATTTAGTTTACAGTTAAACATGTCATTGCGCATTATTTAGATTAACATTGTTCAAATATTGTTACATTAAAAATTACGTCGCAGCTTTCTTTTTATCATATCCGTTTTCGATGTCCTAAATTAAGCGATGCTAAAATGAACTGATCTCTTAGTAAATGATTAAAAACTGTTCTCTGTAACCGAGTATTAACAGAAAACCAACAAAATACCGAAATTTATATTACATGAAAACATTTACCCAGAAAGCGGCGGCACCTTCTTCTTTGATTTAGCAGTAAGTGATAAGGTACGGTTTTGCGAAACAACGAACTGACAATATTTCCAGTCGTGAAAATATTTACAAAATAAGCTATGCCTTCTTTTTCATTTTTTAATAGTACATGTTATGGTAACGTTTATATAACATTTGTTTTCTACTTATAAAAAATCGTCCTAGCTTTCCTCCTTAAATAATTTTATTTAATAAAAAATATCGTTTTATCGAGTGTCCAAACTTATGAGATGCATATATGAAGAATCTCTGGCGGACATTTAGGAAGTTGACAACCCTAACCTCTTAATTCCACAATTTCCACTTTATTCACGTTCATTTCATCTATTACAAAATTACCTCTCAGATTAAACAATTCTCTATGACACAAGACAAGCATCTACATGGTGTTAAAGTTCATTATAACTACTGTTATTGTTTGCGGTTCTATATCCCATCAACTCATCAGTATCTACCTTAAATCAATATCTTTATGCATCATTATCATACACGTAACAGCAGAATATACTGATGACACTGTAGAACACTTCTATCGTCAAATGAAAAGATCCTGGATTGCTCCTCCAAATAATGACGTGGTTGTGCAACGGTATTGAAACAATTGAGTTAAGAAGTCATATGCAGACATAGAACCCGATGAGAGGGGTTTAATAATGATTAAATTTACAAAATACAATCATCTTATGCTGACAAGCACGTTTGGTCGATATCCTAAATATTGGTATGGGACGCACACCAATAAGATCGACAGAATCATATTAATTAAGCGCTATTATTCAAGTGTGGACATCTCGAAATACGGGTCTTTTTAAGCGTTGACATAGAGAGCGATCGTTATCCTGTACAGATTATAATCTGCTGTCAGCTAAAAATATCAACAGGAAAGCGACGTACGTAGTAAAGCAAATTCTTACAAGAAACTGAAAAATCTATGATGAATTCCGGAAAATCATAGAGTAAACCTGTGCATTTTTCACTATCATAGATGATGACACTTACTCACGTTAAACACAACAGTGAGAGAAACAATGCTTGGCACTCAGCAATCAATTAAGACACCATGGATTATAGTTGACATTCTGGATGTCTTCAGTTAGAGGAGAAAGCAACAGAAAGAAAAGATAACAGAAGGAAGACAGCTATATAAAACTGTCAGTTGGGAAATCAATAAGAGAATGTATCAACAATTAGAAACAATCCAAGCAAAAACAGAAATGTATACTATTTAGATGAATACTTAATAAGTGTGAACAACGAGAAAGATGGAAATCACAGAGACAAAGAAATCCACGCAGTATTAGATTTCTTTCCGATAGTCATTTCATCTTGCATGGAAAAGGAGTAGCAGCAACAGAATCGATAAAAGACTACGCTTCGGTAATGTCTCCGATTGCTCTTTTCCCAAACACATTAGTGCACATATACGATATGTAGTTTGCATCTCTATAGTGAGTTGTAGTTTGTGTGAGCCGAAGGGCCAACCCTTTTTACGAGGTATCCTTATTAGTAAAAGATATAATCAGAATATTATAAATATTGCAGAGTATAGTCCAGATAAAACATCTAACAACGGAACTTTAATGAAACAGCATTGCAAAAGATAATCCCGAATTGCAGCAGGAAGCTCTATTGCTCCAGTAAACCAGAGAACCCCAATGTATTTTTTAAGAATGGCACACGAAGATGTCATCAGCAAGGGGAAGACTCATATAGCAGCTCTTTGATCAAATTGACTAAAACGTTTATGAATAGTTTTGTATTCAATCACGCTCTTCAGAACACTATCTTTGAAAATGATTTTTCATGAATTCAAAAACTCATTTATAGATTTTAATCAAATTTTAAGCAATGATGGTGAAAACTCTGCTTATTTTTAAAGAACGCAAACAAACAGACTTCATCCATTGAAAATAACTAGATTTATAATATTAAAAAATTGTTCGAGGTTGTCAGTAACAAACATTTGCGATTCGAATTTTTCTATGCACTATACGAATCTTTCTGTGCACTATACGAATCTTTCTATGCACTACAGGAATCTTTCTATACACTACACGAATCTTTCTATGCACTATACGAATCTTTCTATGCACTATTCGAATCTTTCTGTGCACTATACGAATCTTTCTATGCACTATTCGAATCTTTCTATGCACTATACGAATCTTTCTATGCACTATACGGATCTTTCTATGCACTATACGGATCTTTCTATGCATTATTCAAATCTTTCTATGCACTATACGAATCTTTCTATGCACTATACGGATCTTTCTATGCACTATACGGATCTTTCTATGCACTATACGAATTTTTCTATGCACTATACGAATCTTTCTATGCACTATACGAATCTTTCTATGCACTATACGAATCTTTCTATGCACTATACGGATCTTTCTATGCACTATACGAATCCTCTATGCACTATACGAATCTTTCTATGCACTATACGAATCTTTCTATGCACTATTCGAATCTTTCTATGCACTATACGAATCTTTCTATGCACTATTCGAATCTTTCTATGCACTATACGAATCCTCTATGCACTATTCGAATCTTTCTATGTACTATACGAATCTTTCTATGCACTATACGGATGAATCGTGAAGCGGCAAAGCAGCTATATGTGGATGACTATATGTATTACGGTATTCTTCAATGCCAATAAAAATAAATGATTTTAAAACAGAGCCTCGTATGTAATCAAGTTTTCTACGTTCCTTACATCTTGTTAAATCCTCTCCTATTAATCTTCATAATTCGGTAAGTTATCTAGCTATCACTATAATCATTACACTTAGCTTGGATTTAAACATTACTAATCATTAGTAAAACTATTTTTCTTTTTGTTTCACTTACCCTAATTTTTTATGGACCTTTTCTAATTAAATTTTCATGCATAATTATTGGGTTGCATAAATTGTCTTTGTCTGATATTAAATATTATGGGGAAGTTATACTTAAGTTAAAAATAACTATTTAAATCTGTTTGTGTTTTTATTAAATTCAATGTGTCTGTGATATAACTGAAATAAAGCAGAACGTCAATGACTAATTCAAGAACAAGCTAAAGACCTGACTGGTGGACAATGTTGGATTAAAAATATAGTTTATTAATGACGTCAGAACTTCAAAAATATATATCGAATTTTTTAATGTTTGTTAGATAACGACAGTAAATAAACTGTTGCTATTAATTCTATAAGGTAGCTCCATACAATCTTTTAAACGTCGTATTGTAAGAGAGGGCGACGCGCGTTAACAGCTATTTGCAAATGACTGAGGCGTGTGCGAGATGATATCACAACAAGAAAAATAAAAAAAAGATTATAAAATTAATATGAGCGTACACGTTAGAGACACGTGGATGGCGTCAGAGTCGATACGAGCAGTCACGCATGGTTGGAGAAAAGGAAATAATGATCTTTTGTTAAAACTTGAAACAGTTGAATTTCTTTCCTATTTCTTTGTCTCTGTAACCTTTGCAACGGTGTCTATATGTTAACACGTGTGTAACGTAGTAATTTAATCGATAATTCATATTCTTTACATATTTTAATCATTTTCTTGTTATCCAAATTTCTAAGTTTTCAATACAGCATTACTGACTGCTTTGTTTTTTAAATATTGCTGTGTTGTCCCCGTTACTGTTCACGGCATAATTTCTGATTTGATCTGCCATTTCAAAGTCACATAATGTATATGTTTTATTTAATTTCCAATAACGAAAATCTCTCGACACATGTAATCACAACACGGTTTCCAACACATTATATCTATCATTATTTCATTCTCTCCCTTATATATATATATATATATATATATATATATATATATATATATATATATATATATATATATATATATATATATAGTAAGTTATAAAATATATATGGCCATAAAGCTACACTGAATATTTCGCGTTTCATCTACTCTAGGACTCTTCAGGCGCATAATCTCCAGATGTATTTTATAACTTACCAACTAGCTCTACCTACGTATTGAGCACTTTTGAAGTAAATACTTAAAGTTTACGCATAAATTTATACTTTAGTATATTAATTTTATGTGAGTAAATGAAGTAGTTATATATATATATATATATATATATATATATATATATATATATATACATACATACGCGTGTGCTGAATAATCAAAAGCAAAACTGCAAATCTTGTTCTATTCCTTGCATCACTGCATTGCTGTATATAAACGTATAAACACATGAAATGTAAACTATGAATAAATACTTATGTTAGATTAAATTAAAAAAAATCAAATTTGCAAGTTTATTACTATGTACACAATTAGTTGTGTATGTAGATGATCTTTTACATATAACATTATTCATAGTAATAGCTTCGTGATTTTCGACATCCTGTTTATTTCGTATTACAAGAAAATTATTCATTTGTACATACACACGCAAGCACACACACACACACACACACACACACACACACACACACACACATATATATATATATATATATATATATATATATATATATATATATATAGCTTTCTTCTGAATTAATGAACGGGTTACTATAAATTTTAGAAAATGTATTGTTGAAAAATTAAAGAATTAAAACGATTTTTCTTGTAAAGTTTACAATTCATGGGATTTGCTCACTGAAATGTGCGACGAAGATGTATTTATTAATGCTGCACGCAAATATCTAATAGAAAATAGAATTCATGTACATTTTTGTAATAGTAAGTAATAGATTTATAAAAGAATTATTGTGCGAGAAAGCGTCAATAATACATATTGGTGAGAAAAATCCCAGTTTATTTGATTGAAATATTATAAATTATAAAAAATTATTCTAATTAATAGGGGAGGGAGGTTAACGTTTTAAAGCTATCTTATTATGTCTCTAAAAGAAAGAAATACAACCATTTTAAAAGACTACTACAATTATAGCGTATACGCATCTATACACACACACACATATATATGTGTGTGTGTATGCGCGCGTGTGTGTGTGCGTGTGCACATTGGGGAAAAAATGGTCAGTCAAATTTCCATCAATAAAATTCAACGTAAAAACATAATAACAGAATGAGATACCTTGAAAAAGATTGCGGACTTTTAAAATCGTCGTAGACTCTTGAAATTTGTGTATCTTATTGCTATACATCTTATTTTTATTTTGGACAAACAGATACACAACAGTTAACTCTTTATTATCATCTGCTATTATTTATTAACATACTCGTTGAAATATTCCAAGCCATGCTCATTAAACATTCTTTCTAATATGAACCCTCACTCTTATTAGTAACTTTTATCAAAATATAATTTGTATAATATTGTTTTATTAGAATTTAACATCCCCTCTATTTCACAAAGACTCTAATAAGATTGACAAACATTTTTTGTTTTTTTTCTAGTAGAGCAGGCGGATGATGCATAAAATATAGGTGAATCTATAAGAACAATTGTTATCAGAAAAATAAATGCTTCCTAAAAAAATAAAAAAAAAGCATCTTATTAATTCAATATAACTCCATAATTCTATGTAGAAACACCATATCTCAAAATAGGTGCATTTTGGCTTCTCTCTCGTTCGGTTGCAAAAGTGGCAAAGTGATTGAAATTAAAAGCAAATTTAGTTTCGTATTCAAACCAACAGACCACTAGCTGCATTTAGATTTTTTCAGACAAAACGCACGAGAATAAAGTTTTTAAAAAAAGTACGTTTGTATATACTTACAGAGAAAACCGATGTTGCCTAGGATTGGATGAGAATTCAGGAACTTTTTTTTTAAATTGCAATTGTGTTATTGTCATAAAAATTAGTGACATCGTGAATTCTCAATCAAATCGATTAATTACCTGCAGTAGTCGGAGACCCACTGCGATGCACTAGAACGACGCTTCAAATGCCTAGTTATGCAAGTTTTTTTTTTTTTTTTTTTTTACAAATGCATCACCACATTATCAAGACCCAGAGGCCACTCAAGGATAAGGGTTAAAGAGTGTACAGTAGAAATTGGTCAATATAGTAATCATTAGTAATGAAAATTTGGTAAATTTAATAACTTATATGGAACGGCTCATCAAGAACTTATTTACTTTAGACTTGAACACAACCATATTGTAGTCAGTCGGAAAGCAGGAAAACGGAAGACAATTCCACAGGCGTGCAGTTCTAATAAAAAAGCTTTGTTCATGGAATCTACGTTTAGGTTTAGGCACAGATAAAGAGTGGGGGAAATTATTGATAGTGTTTTCAGCTAGACGAGTGTTTCTTGTGAAAGTTTGGCGAGGGGGGACCATAGATTGAAGCTCAGTTGAACACTTTCCATGAAAATAACGATACATCAGAGACAAACTCGCAACATCTCTTCTGTGAGATAGAGGTTGCAAGGAGGAGAAAAGGACATCTCCTACGAGGCTACGAAGTCTATTTTGAACTCTATCAAGCCAGGACAAGTCCTTTCTAGCAGCTCCTGCCCAGATGTGGCAACAGTATTCCATCCTTGGACGTACCTGGCTCTTATATAGATAGAGAATAGCATCAGCAGTGAGATATCTACTGGATCGATAGAAAGATCCCACCATTTTTCCAGCGGCCTTGGCAACAGATTTGATATATGTGTTCCATTTAAGATCAGGAGTAATGGTCAAGCCCAAAAGCTTGTCAAAACTTGAGGCCTCCTGAAGACGAGAGCCATTCATTTCAATTGATGACAAATGTGGATTAGAATGTTGATGATGTAAAGAGAGAAGCTTGGTTTTAGATGGATTAAAAGTAACCAGCCACTCCTTTCCCCATTGTACTACTTGCTCAAGATCAGAAGAGAGAGAATTGGAGAGAACTTGGTCGTTTACTGTCTTAGATGTGGTACCATAAATGGTAGTGTCGTCAGCATAAATGTCTACAAATGATGTAAGGATATGATTTGGAAGATCATTAATGTTAGTTAGTCAACAATACATTGTAGTATCGATTGTAATGTAGAAAAGTTACTGTTATTTTTATAAATTCATGTTCTTAATAATAGCTTGAAATCACAGTTAAAATGCAAATGTCAAGTATCATAGTTCAATCGTGCTCTAAACAAAAATATTTATTTTATACCCGCTCCTGTCTTATCAAATAACCGATTGTTGATTTTATACGATGAACCCTTTGGCTTGTTATGTTAGGCTGTATGAGGATGTAAACTGTGATGGAATTCAGGCTGTTCCTTTTTAATTAGATATATGTGATTGTTATTTTTTCATACGTACTGAGATATGTCGATAAAAATCTAAGAACAATCCTAGACATATAACATACATTTATGTAAAATTTTAAAAACGATCCGACCAGCAGTTTCGAAATCCATATGGAACTAACTTTGACACACTAGAACACATGTGGAAAAAGTGCTTCTTTATGTAAATATATGTTTGTGTGTGTTATTCTGAGATTGCACACTATTCGGTTTACCTTACCAAGCAGGTATACTATTATTTTAAATAGAAATAGACGTTTACATGGTGTGATATCCTGTCATAGAAGCACCAGAAATACCTAATGCCAACGAAATGCTACAAGTCTTACTACGAAACTTCCCTATTTATTTGGGTCCGTATCAATGAAATCATTGAAAATCTTAAACAGGAAAGAGTTGGTTTTTTTTTTTTTCAAAATATGCCAATTTTCTGAGAAAACAGGAATGCTCCTACCTTTGTGCAAGTGTTCTGATTTTAGACATGCACTGTTCGAATCTTTCAAGATAGGTATTGGTAACGACCAGATTGATGGAACAATAGTGCAAGTACTAACTCAATAGGAAATTATAGTAAATATTCCAGATCTTTTTTAATCTTTTTTGTTTAGGATGAGAAGTTATATTGCATTATCTTTTACATTCAAACTTCAATATTATTTGTGAATCTGATTCCTTTCAAAACGGTTGCATTTATACATATCGTCTCTATTCATTATCTAATACAATGCTTGGTGATTGAACTACCGATTTCACTAATATATCAATGCGAGTTTTTTAGAAAGTGATGATTATGAAACTTATTTTAAATTTCATCGCTCACTTCAATAAACATCACATTGATAGACATAATGTTTAATTACGCAGAAGATATGTCTAGAAATGTCGGGAATTGAATTAGTGTAAATAAGTTTTTATAACGTTGTCTATCTCTTATATGTAATTATGCAAATAACTTTGCAATTTACATTTTTCAAAGCAATTATTTTGTTACGTCAAATTTTCCTTCATAATGAAATAATTTGTGTTCATAAATTGTCATTTTTCTAAATGTCCAATGTTTAATTTTGAACACAATACAGAAAAAAATTGTAAAAATATGTTATTTTATGTTTGAAAAATTTGTTAACCTTATACAATTTAAATGAATAAGACAAGATATTTCTTATGTTTTCGCACACCCGGGCATTTATCCTTGACTGACCTGATTAATATACATGGTTTATAAAAACGTAATTTGTCACAATTCTTCCTAAATATTTTTTAATTAATCAGTAAAATTACATATTCCGTTACTTCTATGAGAGAGACTCGTGTATGCTGAATTAAAACTGCGATTTTTAAAGTTTTTATATATAAGATATAATAAACCATGACCCATAATTAATTTTTAAATAATAATTTATGAAAAAAACGTAATTCTCATTAACGTTATGTTATAATGGTTAAAAATGAAATATTAATAAATACAGTACTCGTGTACTTATTCAAATATGTAACTTTTATTTAAAGCTGAACATTTAAATTTCTGACAAACTACAATTAAGCTAGTATTTTATCATTAGATTTATAATTAAGTTAAGCAATTTTTTTTCCTTTTTCCTTTCGATTATTGTGCTCTGTAAACACTAATCGTGTATACATTTCTGTGTAGTGTCACTGTATTTTCGGAAAATATGCGTCCTTTCGCTTCACTTTCAATAATTCTTAAATTCTTCGCGGCTTAACCACTTCCCCATTCCCCGCACAACGTACTATACAGATAGAAGGAGGATATCACACTCAGTACTAATACCACTGCCGCCCACATTCACCTGAAAAATTTTATGACAAAACTTTTATAGTACTGTTATTATTTCTGTTTCAGCTTTTTATTATTTAAGTTATTATTTAAGATTAAAGTTAAGTAATCCACGCTCACTCCAATCATACTCCAATCACACTCCAATCACACTCCAATCACACTCCAAAATATTCAAGCATTTCAACCAAACTCGATATAATAAATATATTCTAATAAAAACCAAATTCACTTCCACGAAATGAAACCGAGTAGATTATGAAATTAAAAATGACAGAAAAAAGAGTCTAAAATATTTACCGACCGAAAAACAAATATTATATGATACTTTGTTTACTAGTTACGGGCAAAATGAATGCCGCTGCTTAAAATATATAAACATTTTGATCACTCCATCTACTTAAAAATTCAAGAAAAATCAGGAAATCAACCCAATGTTAATGAAATTTTCAGTATTTTTCAAATACTAATCGCGGTATATAATCAACTAATTATTTCATTTAAATCTAAGTGAAAATATATTATTTTGTTTAAACAAAAATACGTTTACTTAAGTTATGGTCTTCCGTAGTAAATAAAAAAACGCAAGAATTTATTTTTGCTTTTTTTATATAAATAAAGTATCGTAATTTGTAACAATAAAATAAAAATAAAATAATTTTTACAGGAACATTACGAAAAACCCCTGAAGTCAGTATTAATTAATTCGATATAACTTGAAGAAAAATTTATTTCTCGAACTACTAATATTATCATTGAATCAAGCATTGTTTATTTAATATTTTCACAAGAAATATAATTGCAAAAATTATTTCTACTTTTTTTACGGTTACATTTTTAACGTAATCTTTACATGTAAGATTCTAATATTTCCATTGAACGCAAGAACGTATAATTATCAACGTAAAATAATGTCCATATAATCTTGGAAAATAAAGTAAAAAAAATAAATTGAAAAAAAAGGAACATAGAAAAATAATTTAATTAAAAAATGGCAAAAATTATACGAACGTTCCACATCGTTAAGTACGGATATACAGGGTTGAAAAGAAAACCAGTCTGTTTTGCCCACCCTTCTCCTCTTTTCATCTACCCGCCTGTTTGTGTTTATCAACTTTAAATTTTACATAAACATTATGATAAATTTTAACGGAAGTCTGTATTTCTTCAGTGTGTAATTCTTTCAATGATTATAAATTGTTTTCTTAACCAATTATAATTCTGTATTAATATTAATAAATAATGGTGCTAACTTTTTTTTTCAAAGAATAAATTGTCAGTAATGAATTTAATTAACTTTATGCATTTTTAAATAATGGAGAGAGGGTGTGCGATTCCAAAAAATAAGTCGCTCTGTATGCCAAAATAATGTTAAATAAAGGCATAAATTATGTCTTATTTGTCCTTCCATAAATATTTCAATTTTGCCGCCAGAGGTTTTATAGATACGATAAACAATGTTCGTTTCTACAATGATACATTTTTGGATAATTGTTACATTTTTTGCAAAAGTACATTTATTGTATTAATTCATTATTTTAATACTTAACTTGGAAATACTTAACTTGGTAATTATTTCCAGAAAACTTATATTTTCTTGCCAAAAAAATGTAAACGCAATTTTTGTCATAATGAATTTTTACTTGAAATCTAGGTTTTTTCAGATTTGAGACAAAATTATTCCATGTATCTTTTATTTCACCCACTTTTCTATTTAAGAAATTAACTTTAAACTATAATCTTTCAAATACAATACAAAGTACTCGAAAAAATTATTATGATTAACCGGCGTTAAAAAGTATATCCCCTACCGAACCTATTGTTTACTAAAGGAATCGGCACAGACGTTCATCTTTTAAAGTCAACATTGTTCTTAGTTATTCTTAAGTAAACTTACATGCACGTAAACAAGAAACACACACATGTAAAAACTAGTAAGAGACGTACCAGAAGTAGCGGAGTAGGCATCATAATGAATCTGGTGAAAAGGAAACAAAGATTTTGAAGAGAAAAGTAGCTTACAACAGTATCAATTCGATATCCGGTTGGGGAGTGGGGTTAAGGATGCAGTGGAGGACTAGGGGCCAAAACTGCGAAGTGTTTTTTTCCTGATAATTGTGGTACTGGATCCAACTGCGAAGTTGTTAGCTGCTGAGCAATGTGAACAGTGCGTACAAATTAATTGTTATGACTATGCAGTAAAATTGGTTACAAAGCCAAAAGACGCCTGATATGTTTGACAGAACCATAGCGTAATCGAAAGACGTTAGGCAGTGCGACACAGCACGCATGTATGAATACAATTTTGCAACTCATGATCCTGAAAATTATTCAAAACAACTCTAGACAAAGAGAAAAGAATTTGATACGACTATGGAGTATAAATCCATAAAGAAAAACAGTTTAAAATATAAAGTATCTCAACGACGCAACTATGTGTAGCCAGAACCACCACGAGACATATCTTTTTGAGGAACAATCTACAGTTGAACTTGAAAAATAACAAGAACATAGTCACCCAGATAATAGAGCTAAGATCAATTGGCCAAAAATAAATGATAAAATTAGCTACAAAACCTTTGATGTAAAAACGGCAAAAATTTAAGGGTGCTGCTAAGAAAGCACTGAAGTAAAACTAGAACAAGAAAAAGAAAAGCTTAGAGTTGATATATAATATATCCCAGGTTACGTCGGCATGTTGAAAAGTGTGAGATACTTCGCAGGTTAGTTAGTGCAAAAAGAGTTCAAGAGATTATAGTTGGCTTATGTCAAATGCGGTAGCTAGGGTCTTGGTGACAGCTGAGGTGATTGAGTTCGTGTGGAAGAAAACGATGCATGAAGAAAAAAGAGAGAAAGGATAGCTTTTCGTTCACATGCGGTCTTCTGATTTTGGGTGAGACAGGCGTGTGAGTTTACCTTCGAGGAGACGGACGACTTAGAATGAGTCGGAAAAGTCAGAAGCCTAATAAAATTTAACGGTCGCCAATGCGATAGGTCGCTATCGTACACCCGTTAGACGAATAAAGAAGCCATGTCTGTGTTATGTTCTTCGTAACATGTTCTTTTCAGCATCAACCAGGAACGGGAAGAAATGCATTCCCAGAGAAGACCAAGAAACAGAAACAGGCGTATGGTGATTTTATCGCAATGCACTAGAGGTGACACGACCACATTTATGGACACATATAAACGTGCATTGACAGACGACTTTGGTTGCGCATACATGCATAGACATTAAAGAAGAGACACACGCATTAATATAAATAATGAGACATGAACGCAAAAGATAGAATACTTTCTCTCCTGCAACATAAGAGAGTGAATAAGAAAGAATTGTCAAAACAAATGAAAACTTGTCTAGAAAAAAATCACAACGATAAACAATGAAAATGTATTAAGAAGATAAAAGCAGCTGCAGAAGAAAAGTTAGGCTCAAGCAACGGGATGAAGATGTAAAGGGAAAGTTTAGAAATGAGAAGAGGAACGTCTGGAAATCGAAAAGAAGAAGGAAAAGAGAACAATGTTGAAAACACTTTGTAAATAATTTTTTTACAGGAAAAGTCGGAGAAGAACTAAAGGAGTATCTGAAAGGAGTATCTGAAAACCACATATTGCGATACAAATAAAGAAGAGAATATCCCATTAACACGAGGTTTGAAAAGGCCAACAAGCCCAGGCATAATGTTTGATGTAAGCGATATCAAGAAAAGAGAAGTCTATGATTTTATTAGAAAACCAAGAGCTAGGAGTTCGCCAAGTTATGATGACATTAGCTACAATGGTGTATAACATACTACGAAAGCCTTCTACTGAGGATTTTACTGCTGCCAAAAAAATATGGAGGACTAAAGTGTTGCTGAATGGTCTTACCGAAAGCATATAAACATAAAAAAGACTAGATTAACGAAGTTAGAACAATTCAGACCAACATCCTTACAAAACATCGTTCAGAAGATTGCAATCGAAGTTATAACAGAATGATTGTTTAATTCAATGACCTTATCAATGAGTCAGCTCTAATGGCAGCTATATCCTTAATACCTGACTGTATTTAGCACACGTCTGCATTATGATAGAGTATTTATCAAGCCAATAAAGAAAATCAATATATGGTAAGTGTAAGGTTGGATTGAGAACGAATAAGAACGTCTTTCCTATTAGAATCGGCTTTTCATGCAATACTTCCACCCGTTAATGCCATTCGATAAAAGGTAAACAATGGTGATAAGTACAAATGTTAGAAATAGGAACTCTCAAATATATTTTCTCGAATTGTGACTGGGTACTGAATCGATACACATGGAGGGATAATTTGAAAGTCATAAAAACGCTATTGCATCAAAAAAGTAGAAAAGTTTAATGGCATACAATTAATAAAAACAGAGAAGATTAAGATAAACTTTGATAGAGCTGGAATATGTATGGTTAAAAGTTACTGAAGGCTACAATTAGCAGATTGTAAGCTAAAATAGAATTTGGTAACTCACTTGCAGAATACATAAGTATTCTCGCTGGTCCTTTCACGGCAAAGGCCAGATATTGTCGTGTGAAGTGAGGAAAATAATTGTTGGAAGTATGTTGGAGTTGACTGCACTCAAGGAGTATGATTTTGA
Organism: Euprymna scolopes; assembly: GCF_053919585.1. Taxonomy (NCBI): domain Eukaryota; kingdom Metazoa; phylum Mollusca; class Cephalopoda; order Sepiida; family Sepiolidae; genus Euprymna; species Euprymna scolopes. The sequence goes on along the minus strand of NC_136506.1, from coordinate 50,178,768 downwards.
AACTACAAACAAAACCCCAAAAAATATGAGCAATATAGAGAACTACTGATGAAATATATGGGCAATATAAAGATCTACTGATGAAATATATGAACAATATAGAGAACTACTGATGAAATATATGGGCAATATAGAGATCTACAGGAAAATGGATGGAATATGCAATATAATGATCTCGCTGTGAGGGTTGGAGGATATGTTGAACGAAAGCTAATAAACATGCTGCCGCATCGTATTTGTTCTATAAATACATCAAAAAAATTCACAGATGCAGTAGAAAAGATGGGGTTAGAAATGCGAAGTGGTTGCAGGTAATAATCGTCGTAAAGGATCTGATTGCATGCTGTTAGCTGCTGATCAATGTAAAAAAACGCATACAAAGTACAACGTTTTAAAAATGTCCCGTTTTTCACATCTCATTTGTCATTCATTCTTGTTCATAAATTATTTTGAGAAATTAATTTTATAATAACCCTTATGTAACATGATTATGTATTTTCTATAATGATTTGTCAAATGTGAAAAAATACAGTAATTAAGTAAAAACTGTATTTTAGATAACAAAAGCGGTTATATAGTTTTTCACACACATATATATATATATATATGTATATATATATATGTATATATGTATATATATATGTATATATATGTATATATGTGTATGTATATATATATATATGACGTAGCAGCGTTCGTGTGTGTGTCTTTGCCTGTGTGTACAACTCCCAATGACCAAAGAAATATAAAGGCCATATGTATATACACCTCTCCTGGTCAAGAGGAGATCAAAGAACATTGTCCTCATTCGTTGAAAATCCAAGCATCAAACCAAAGAAGGGCAAACAACACAAGAAAGTCAGTTTCTGCTCATGATGTTAGAAAAATTCGCCGTCAATTTATCAAGCAGCCAGACAGCAACACTGCTTCTATACTTGACATGGCTGGATACCTTCCTTATTCAGAAAGACATGCTGCAATGTCTTAAACGAAATTGCAAGAATCATTAATCCCATAGCAAGACCTGTTTTAAACCAAACTCATAAAGAAAAACGTTTGGCATTGGCTCGGAAACACCTGGAAAGCAGCTTTGAAATGTTCTTTTCACCGGGGAGGCCAGAGCAACCCCCGGTGGACCAGATGAGTGGGTCAAAGTTTGGAGTTCTTTTGGATTTCTTACCCCTCATCGATTCCCTCAACAACATGGAGGTGGGGGTGTTATGTTTTGGGCTGGAATAATCTGTGATTAGCTAATTGAACCATTTCGATAGCCAGAAGGTATCAAACTAACAAGCCAGTCTTATAATTTATTTTTAAATGAACATTTTTCACTATGGCTTGATGACCTTTCATTGACGCGTCACCGCAAATTTATTTATGACAATGCGCCATCCCACTCAGCCTGTTACGATATCCTACCTTTAATAATTAGGCATTATCGGAAACAATTTGATAACATTGCCACCCTTTTCTTTATATATAAACCCAACTGAGCAGCTGTGGTCAATGATAAAGATGGAAGTTTATGAAGGTGTTCAATTTTCATGAACTTTGGAGGAAGATTTTGAAGTTTCCTATAGCATCATATCATCTAAAATACGTCGAATAACGTATCAAGTGATAAGAGACTATTCAATGTGGTTGAAAGCATAGGAGTCATTTTGATGAATACATCTTTCCTTAAACAAAACATTGTAGAATTCATTCTTGTTTTTGGCTAATATTATAACTGGATATGTTCATTATTTCATATGAATATGAATTTAGAATGTAGTGTTATTACCGAAAAATACATTTTAAACACTTTCAATACACACTTTACTTACTAGAAAATACAAAAATAAGCATAACTTTCAGAACATCTGTTCAAATTCCATAAAAATGTTAGAAATAGGATAGCTTATTCTGCTCTTCCAGCATACCAAATTTCAAAACTCTGCGTTTTATAGCAATTGTAAAATTAAAAACAATTGGCCTGCAATAAAGCGATACACAGGGATTAGTGTCATGTAACTCTACCCTTATTTGGAAATTAAAGTTTGTCTGTTATTACAATAGTTTTGTATATATTATGACAAAGACACACACACATATATGTAGCATATATTATCCATTAGATGAAAAAACATTAAGCGTTCTTAAGAGTTAAACTATGTATTTTTTAATCTACGCTAAAGTACCTTTTGTTTGTACTTAGCTTGCATTTATGGAAAATGCTATTATTGAAGAACCGAATTCGATCTCTCTCCTTACCTCTCACAACACACACACACACACACACACACATATATATATATATATATATATATATATATATATATATATATATTAATAAAGTAAACTTGATCTCTTTCCTAAAAATTCAGTCAGTAAAATACATTAAACATAAGTGATATATCCAATGACAAAATGGTAAACTTACGTTAATAATTGATGCGCTTCTTCTAAAAATTATCAGTTAGACGCTTTTGATGTAATAAGTTGCTACATTTCTTGCGACATACAAACATATAATACATAGAAACGGTCGGAGGAAGTTTTACTCGTTCGCTAATATCTACTACTACCACCGCCATATGACATCGGAGCTTCTTAATGTGATAATTGCCCGTTGTTTTGTTAATTTGTATTTCGGTCCAATTATAATTAACCTATAATACATTCTATAGTAAATATATAACGCTTTTTTAAGGTTACTCTTCCTACTTTTTTATGGACCAGTTATAATGCAATTCTGGATCAATCTAATATAACAGTAGAAAAGTAACGTAAAGAATAGTATAATAAACACCTTCGATATTTATTAAAAAATTCAGACATAAATCTCATTATTCAAATGTGTTTTTAAACATAAACGGATCGAGTAATAATGGTTAATCACATTGTAATTTAATGTTTATTTAATTTAAAGTCCATTGCCTCTAAAAATATAATGTATCTTATGTTATATTATGCTTTATATTGAAGATTACGACCCCTATTAATTCTATGGGATTTAGCATGAATTATTAAAATTTCAACTGCAATTCAGCAGACGACGTATTTGTCCTTATTTATTTATTTTTTATAAAAGCGTATATTAATCTTTAAATTGTATAGAGATAACTGAATTGTAGTTAATTAAAAGAACAAATACATTTATATTAATAAATTCATGTCTATCTGTATATTTCCTGCAAATGAACAATGAAAATAATTAAAATACGATATCTGTCCACCGGACTCCATTTTAGTTTTTTCTTACGCAAGGTAAACATTTCAATGCTTTTAGTAACATTTGAAAAATGTTTTTAACTGTAAAATGAGTTTACACAGATTTAAACTGTAAAGTTTTAGTGATGTTTTTGTTTTAAACATTGTTCTAACATTGTTATTAATTGATTGGAACTTTCGAAATGTTTTACATTACATTATTATAAAAATACAGAGTAAAACAAGGTTTTCGTAACAACAATTAACTATGACTTTATATAAAGCTGGTTTAATTAACTATAGTATTAATAATTAAAAGCAACTTTTAAAAGCGATTAAAACACACAAACATAGCACATATATACACACAGAGATTAAGTTTCATCTATATATCCTGACCTTATCTTTCAAAGGAAAAAAATATCCAAATACAAGCTGTAACAATGCGCGAATATACGTATGACTGCAGCAACAACAGCTGCATACAAATGACCGAGCTGTATGCAAGGGTGCACAAGGAGGATAAAGGAAAGAAAAAGATTACACAAAGAGAAAAAAACAGTAGTCCTATAACGATAGGAAATAACGCGTCCTAGACGGAGTATGTGGCGTTTGACATGAGCGAGTCATGTTAAGCACATGTTAAGTACGGGAAGAACTAGTGACAAAGTTTTATTCTGGAAAGGACTGTAATAAAATAAATGTCGTTTCACTGATTAAATAGTGAGTAGAATTATTTCCTTGTCTTTATTACCGTGCGATGGAAGTTACACGTTATCACGTGTTTAACGTTACGAAACGATATAAAAACGACATATTGTTTCATATGCTTGATAATAAACTGTATTCATCGAAGGAAATCTCAATGATCGAAACGACTAATTAGAAAAAATAACTTTAAATTAATCTAATAGTTTTTTTAACTGACGTGTGTAATATTAAAACACATCTGATAAAGACTGTCACAAATGTGGTCTAATTTTGATTAAATGAATTGCCACACATTTTGTGAGGTAATCTTATATATTATAGAAGAACAGTGTCTGACATTGCTCGGATTTGAATGCAGATCATTTACTCTTACTCTGTTCACGACGCATATTACATTTTTACTTCAGTCGCCTTCCATTTAGACTTCTAATATAGTCAAAAGAGCTTAAATGTTGATAATCTTATACGTATGGCGTGAATTTCATTAAAATTGTATATTTATAGTTGGGGTTGGAGCGTCACTTAGATGAATGGTCACGTAAATATTCGGAATATAGATGGTAACGTAGAGAGTCAAAACTATTCCCATTGTATTTCCATGAGATTTTATAAATATAATTTAAATTTTATAAACTTATGATATCTTTATGTTTTAGAGGATCATGCGCTCGTAGTTTATCGAGTGCATTTAGAGATTCTTTTGACACTTCTGCCTTTCTGCCCTTCTAGATTTTACATATGAATACATTTTTACATTCCCTAAACTTGCTTTCTACGGGGACCACACAAACATCACACACATACACACAGGCATTTAGTTACATTCATGTGTATATAATAAGTGACTTTATATGTCGGTCTGTGGAAAGACATTTATTAAACTTCTATATCATGTTTTTTTTGTTTTGTTTTTTTGCCGGTAAAAATAGCTTTAAGTCATCCAGACTGAAAAAAAAATGAAAATTGAAACTTGGAAGATGTAAGCTAAGTTAAAACGCTCCTCTGCGCATGCAAAAATATGCGTGTGACAATGTTATTTGTGTACTGCTTATATTACTTGGAACATAGTACATATAGCAATAGATAAGGTTAAAGTGCTATATGTTTTGGTTTATATCTTAGCTGAAGGTATCCAACTTATATTTGTTTTACTTTTTAAAATCACTACTATATATTGGATGCAATATAGGAATCATCAGAGTAGTGGCTCTATAAAAATAAAAGCAAAATCTGCCTGAATCATAATATCGTAGTAAAGTGCATTTTGTGACCAGGCCACGTTATCTATAATATAAAGCTGAATGTGGGTGTGTGTGTGTGCGTGTGTCTGGTCACGAATAGGCTCTTATATAGTTGACTATTTTTAAAAAACTGATTGCATATAATGATAGAAGATGTATCAAGGCACAGGAATGGGTATGTTTGATCTGGCAGAACGGTGGTTCATTAAAATTGTGGGTCTGCGTTCGCGCCTGGTCCACAAAGTATGGAAATAAAAAAATTTAAAAATTTAAAAAAAAAACGTTTACAAGTGTTTTTGATATAGATGTACATCAGAATACTTTCATAAGTATGATTAACTTAAATAGGGATGCTATAATAAAATTGTTGGGTCTGCGTTCGCGCCTGGTCTCCATAGAATGGAAATAGGCACACACTTTAATAAAGACTTTTCATATCTATCTGCGTAAGTATACTTTGATAATTATGTTTCAGTTTGAAGAAATATGGTATAATATAATTATGGGGTGTTCGTTCGTACCTGACCTACATAGAATGGAAATATATCACAAAGTTTAACAAGGTTCTTTTTAATATAGATCAACAGAATATTGTGATAAGTGTTTCAGTGTGAACAGGTATGGTATAATAAATTATGGGGCTTGTCTATTTTATTTTTACTTTCATCATATTTTGCTTTGGTTTTGATACTCCCAAATTCAACACAAATTTACAACCCTTCCTTTTCATAACCTATCATACTTTCATAAATCAAAGTGCATTTTCTGTAGGCTGTTTTTGAACCCAGTCAACTACGGGTACTTTTGCTAGTGTATATTTATATAAAAAAAAGTGAGAATATGTGTGTGATGGCATTTCTGAACTATACACTCAACAATTTTGGATCTACAGACTTGAAACTTAGTGTATAGGGTATTTAGACATGTGGAGAGTTTATAATTGGTTTTCAATCTGAAAGAAAGGGCTGCTCTGGGTTAAAAATTGAAAATATGGTACGTTGGGGGTGTCGGATTTTTATCTGTTTGTTAACTGTTTCACAAATGCGCATTGTGAAACATGACGGCTTCCTTATGTGAAGAATAAATACTTTTAAAAACACTTCTTAAATATCATGGCAAGCTAGTCCAATGGTTATCGTACGTGACTCAGTGTCTTTAGATTTTGGTTTCGATTTCAGCTCCAGTATTTTTTTACAATAAGTGACCTGTTTAGAAACAACATAATACTCGCATGCATATGTCTCAATTTGTTTCTGTTTCTTTCTGTTTGATTTACTTTATTTTTAAAGAGATTTTACGTTACGATTAATAACTACAGTATTTCTGCTTATAATACATGAAAAATCTGCATGAGTTAAAATATGATATTTCTGCGTATTTAATGACCGGGCAACGCCGGGCGGTCTTCTAGTATATATATATATATATATATATATATATATATATATATATATATATATATATATATGAAGAGAGGGTAGGGTGGAGAGCTAGATAAATAGATTAATTAGCTATATACAGTATAAGATTTTTACCGCAATTCAAAATACTGTTAAATTATAAATAGTACATATTTAAGGACGTATCTTCCGTTTTCACATGATATGCTGCACTTTTTATAATACATTGTACATTATATGTAGGAAAATTAAAACGTGAAATAAGCCGTTTATTTATTTAAATATATTTATAAAGGATATACATGTACAGTAAGAGGCTGAATTCATCGATAGGTAAAGGCCCATGTAATTCCCCCTGTATCCTGCTAGTGGCATATTACTAACTAAAAATGTCGGATTATCGTAGAATGTTACATATGCTCACACGTACTTGAATATATGAAAGGCGGCTCTGATATACATCCCGATTGCCTGACTCACAAGACCTGAAAATCCTTCTTTTTTTTTTTTACTAGTTCTCTGGGGGCTAACGTAAGTTTATATGTCACTAATTTAATACAAAAGTCGTCGAATAAAATGAAAAAAATTGAACAGAAAGAAAAAAAACACTTAAAATGAAACAAAATAAAACATTACTGAACATGTGTCTTAATCAGATCGAAACTTAAATGCCGTCAGTATTCTTTGAAATGTCTAAAATCTTGTATTTCTTGTACTTTTTTAAAACTGA